>NC_041225.1:21841942-21929178 GCF_002837175.3 Physeter macrocephalus
CCCGTTGCGGAGCACAGGCTCCGGACGCGCAGGCTCAGCGGCCGTGGCTCACGGGCCCAGCCGCTCCGCGGCACGTGGGATCCTCCCGGACCGGGGCACGAACCCGCGTCCCCCGCATCGGCAGGCGGACTGTCCACCGCCGCGCCACCAGGGAAGCCCCTCTTTTTCTTTTGCTCAGAGAATATTAGTATACTTCTCCCATCAGCTAAAGTTCATTTCCCTGCAAGTGAGTCTATGGTGATTGTGGTAGTTGCTCTTCGTTGTATCCGTTCGTTGCCCTAGACTCCTCGACACAGGTCATGCCGGCTGTGGTTCCAATCATTCAGGAAAAACCGCTCCTGTTTTCCAAAGCAGGTGCCAGGGTCTTTTTGTACGACCCCGACTGAACGAGGTTTATAATCTCAAGGCCCTGAAAATAACAAATGCTCCGTTTTTTTTTATCCTACTGCCGGGAGAGGAATGATGACACCTGCATTTTCAGCTTCCCTCATCAATCCCAACCGTCCAGGATGATTCAGTCTCTAGTCTGATGTTTTTAGGGAACTTAGAGAAGAATGCGTGTCAAATAAAGGTGCCAGGTGTGGAGAGAAGAGTTACTTTGAACCTGGATTGAGGACAAACTTCTCAGAACCCCAAGTTATTCTGTTTGATCAAGACCAAAGCTTGGGTAAACACTGAAGGTCAAGGGAGGAACTGACGCTTCCTCTTTGCTGTATGCAATGCAGGAAGTTGGCCTGAACATTGGCGATATTAAACCACATTAAAAAGGTCAACCTTGCTTATATCCCTTGTAACTTGCATTTAAATGGTCATTATGGGCAAGGGAACTATTTTTAAAGGTATTCTCGACTTTGAAGAGAGCACGCTCAGTATACTGTTGAATGGAATTTGTTACATATTTGTCATGAAAATTGCTGACACTAGCTGACACAACATTGGTATACACCTCCATAGTAATGTGAAAGTAAAATGAAAAGAAAACGAGGGCTTTGCTCTGACTTTGAAGGAAAGCCAGCTTCACCCCTCTCCCATCAACCACCAGCACTAACAAATGAAAGGGATCAGCATATACAAAAAAATATATGGTTTTAAGTTCCCACCGATATCATTTCTGAAACACTTGGCATTAGACCTACAAGTCCTGGAGGCTGTTATTTGGTTTTACCCATTCTGAAAATTACAGGGAGAAAATCACAGGCTGGGATCAGGTGTCCAAATCTTCATCTCAAAGGGTGAATCATAAAACTATTATAAAAACTGTATCCTGCTGCACTGACAGCTGTCTTCCCAAATCTACCCAGTGCAGAGAACTGTGGTGACAGCCACTAATGACTTAAATGTGAGATTAGGTTGTGATGTTTAACAGCGTGGACAAGAAACTTTTTTTAAGAGTTATTGAAAATAAAACATCGCCCTGTTGATAATGGATAAACCAGCCTAGGGGGTATGAGATCATTTAAATAATTATGTAAAGTATTGTACAGTGACATTTTTGTGAGGTTTGTGTATGTCGTTCCCACTTGTGAGTAGGCAAAGTTTAAATGGAAAGGATAGTGTACTTCATTACTGTTACTTTTGATGTTGGCAGATCCGTCTTTAATTGCTGTTTTAGAAAATGTGCAAAATTGCATTAATACAAGCACAAAGAGTCAGAATTATGGAGCAGACAAACCCATTTTATAGGAAAGAAAACTGAGGTACAGAAAGAAGTTTAAAATTTTAGCTTACTTTTCTATAACCGGTTAACTGCAGAGAGAGGACAAGAACTTATAAGCTTTTAATGTCTTGTTTGGTAGTGAGTCAAATATTATTTTGATTAACTGGAGCAAAAACAGGAACTTAAAAATTTTCATTTTCAGGCTTTGCTTTAATGATTTCTACTGTGTTAGGCCTTCATCTGAAAATGTTTGGCATCCCTTGAATTATGGCAGGAAACCCAGAATTCTATTGGTATGGATTCTGACTTGTGCAGTCAGAAACTGCAGAGCAGAATCTCCAGAATAGACTCCCAGAAAGTCAATCACAAAGAGAAATAAAACAGAAGTTAGGGGAAGCCTCGTGTATCGGCGTGATTCACATCAGAGTACAAAATGGAATAAAACATTTATTTAGATACCATGGCGTGAGACACCAGCAAAATATCGTGGAGTGAAAAAAACAAAAAAGTATTGGGTTCCCTCTTTCCCTGCCCCACGCCAATGACACCCTGCAAATGCTTTCTCATTTTCCCAATGCTTCTAGCTCTCACTCAGAACTAAAGCGGTCACTGAAATGCTAAGATAATTTACCTTTCCCAGCCACTGTGTTGGACCCTTCTGGAAAACTCATCTATACATAGATGGCACCCAACCTTCATTTTTTTGGTCAGGCTGTTTATCCAACATCTTCTAAAAAGTAAAAGGGCTGAGAACAAAACACAAACTTTTGATGAAGCAGGAGAGAAAAGAAGAGAGAGAAGTCTCCTGGAGCTGGGTAGATTAAGAATTTCTGCACATAAACAGACCTTCTCATTCCTCTGTCTTTTCCCTCTTCTAAAAACCTAGTTTTAACTACTTCTGTTATCTACGCTGTGATCTTTGAATTAAACCATTTGAACATGAGATATGTGAGATCTAATTCCATAGGGTTTATTAAAGTAAATTGTCTTAGCAAATATGCCTGTTCCATTTGATTTTGAAGAATAATTGGTTAATGAGAGAATGATTACTTTGTTCAGACATGATTACTGAAAAAAATGTTTCATCCATATGTTGCTGGATCATGGGAAATTCTCCAGTGAAGGGGGGACAATGATTAGAAGAAACAAGATAGCTCAAGAAGATATTCCCTGATGTGTTACTATAATTTTTTTAAACAGGCCAACTCTAACTAAGTATAGAGTTTCTCTGTATAAGCCTGGAGGTTCAAAATGCCTAATAGGATGAAACTGTTTATTGAAAAGCACCATGTAGGTTTCTTTGTCTTTTGAATCAAAGGGCTGCAGCTTCTTCTGAGACAATATGGGACCATACCAGCCGTTTGCTATCCTAGCACCCTTTGTGTCGTTAATGTTATTCAGAACGTGGCATTAAAAACCTAAGTCATAGGTTGATAGTTTTCAAAATACTGACCAACATTTTTGGTTAAGACCTCTTCCCGGGAATTGGCCACAGGGCAACTTGATAAATTCGTTCTCCTCTGAAGAGGGGATAAAAAACCCTGGAGGTTTATCAGCTTTACTTTCAATTGTGAATGGTCTGAGGTGGAAAAGTGACCAGTAGACACATTCCATATTTCTCAAAAATGAGCTGAAGTCAAATAGGGGAACCATAAGTTTATCTCCATGAGTCTGTTTTGGTCATCTTGGTTGCTAAATGCAAGGACACATGATCCCAACCTAAAGAGGAGAGTTTGCCCTACATCTTAAAGGTTAACCCAGCCCCCTCCCTACCCAAGTGAAACAAAAATAAAACTCCAGTTTTAGTTTCACACAAGTATGGAAATGCCAAAGTAACTGACTCCCTTAAATTCATACATTCCTGGATTTTTCTGAAAACAAATAATCCACAATTTTTTTTAAGTTAAAGGCCTATTTTAGCCCTTCAATTATGCTGCACAAACAACAAATGAGCAGGAACTGAGCATCTATGAATAGAGCTGAAGGTTATAATCACATAGGATTGCAACTGAGATCATCTCTCACACGTTCAAAGAACATGGTGTTTCGGGCACCCACTCAGCACAATTTGCCTGGAATTCAGGGAGGTTTCACAGTACACGCTACTTCAGCTGGGTTTTGGGGAATGAGTAGGAGTTCACCCAAGTGAGCCAAAGGGCATTCTGGGTATGGAACACAGCATGAGCAAAGGCAGTCATTCAAGGAGGGTGTGTGAGGGTTCAACAGGCAGAGAGTTCAACACAGCTGGAGTGCAGCTCTGTGGAATTTCCATATTTGATATGATTATTTGCACTGCATAGCACAACTGGAAAAAGAGTTCCAGAGCACAGCAAAATGGGTGGCATTTGAACCATAAATTAGGCGTCTTTTGAGTCCAGATATTAATTGGCGCTACATAACTCAGTAAGAACACCTAGAAAGAAGAGCAGAAAATGGAAGATTGGGCCCAGGAGATTTCCAACGTTTAAGATACATAAACAAGAAAAGAAAGGGAAATTAACAAATAGAGAAACAAATCAAGGGTTGAAAGAGGTAAAGAGACAACAGTGTCCCATGTGCTAAAGGAAATGAGAACATAGAGTGAAAGGAGGCCCAAAGAGAGGTCACATAGAAGAAATACTGAAAGGAAGCCATGGCATCTGGTAACTTGGAGGTTAATAGTGTTACTGATAAAGGAATTTTGAGGAAAGGTTTTAAAACATGACTCTCCTCCCACCAAAGGTTGGGATCTATGTTCCCTTGCATCTGTCGTGCTCTGTGACTTGTTGACCAATAATATACGTCAGTATTAAAGTTCTGTCATCATTAATAAGCTGGTAGCTCCACGTCCTGTCTCTTGGATGCCTGTTTTCGGCACCCAGACATCTTGCTGCAAGTCACACAACAAGCCCAGTCTCCAATGCCCAGACCACGTGGAAGCCCTTAAAAATGATCCTCTGGCTACCAGTCTAGTTACCCTACTGATGCATCATGGAACAGAGATGAGATGTCCCTGTAGAGCCCTGTCTAAGCTGCAAGTCCATGAATAAAATAAATGATGGTTGTTTGAAAACAGTAGGTTCTAGGGAGGTTAGTTATGCAGCAATAGTAACTAGAAGAGCTGGTGACAAAATGACCCATAACCTCTCTTTAAGTAGGTCGGAAATGAAGGGAAAGCGTTACATAGGGCAATGGTTTGAAGGGCATTAGGATGGAGACGAAAGTTTGTAAGGATTTCGGAATCTTGAGCAAGGATGTAGAGGAATATCCAGAAGAGGGAGTATGCAAGAGAGAGTTGCTATTATTCACCCAATAAAAGGAAGGTGGTACATTGATCCAGGGAAAGAAGGACTTGGGAAAAATTCTTCCCAGAAAGACAGAGATGAGAATAAGTAACCAACAGTTTTTTAAAGAAGAAACCGACTACTGCAAGTGGTTTTTAGTTGAAATTCTGTGATTAATTTTAAGCAGTCATAAAGAGAGAAGAGCTTCTCTGTGAGGTGAGATCACAAGGGTCATATTCTATTTCTTTCTCTCCACATTCCAACCCCTAGTCCCTAGCTGGGAAGGAAGGAACAATGGAACACGTGGAGTAGCACAGAGTAGAATTTGCGGGTTAATATTGATTTACGGAAATAATATGAAGGAAACTGAACTCACCCACTGGGAAAGCTAGGACAGAAAGGGTATCAAGAAATAAAGACATGTATAGCTTCTAAAGCAATTCATGACTTTGCCACTCAAGGAGGGTTCTTAGCAACAAAGCCAGAGATGCACATGCCTTCAGAAGATCTTGACTCTATGCACAGAGTGAGAATCTCCTAGAAACACTAAGTGAAGGCAATTATCAATTCTTAGCAAGTCAAAGGAGAAGGAGTTAACAGACTGTTCAACATTTGCAAGCTATGGCCTGCAGGTCAGATCTGGCCCGCTGCTGGTTTTTATATGGCCCATGAGCTAAGAATATTTTTACACTTAAAAATGGTTGGAAAAATCAAAACATGAATAATATTTCATGACATTTGAAAATTACATGAAATTCACTTTTCACTGTCAATAAATAAAGTCTTAATGGTACACAACCACACCCTTCCATTTATCTTCCTCTGGTCTTTTACTTTAATAGCAGAGCTGAGTAGTTGCAACAGAGACCATAGAGCCTGAAAAACCTAAAATATTTACTACATTCCTGGCCCTTTATGGAAAAATTTGGCAACCCCTGAATCATAAAATTCTTTATTTTTATTTTATTCTTGCTTTAAAATAGATTGACTTACTTATATCTGTTTCCATGGTGTCAAATTTGATTGATGTAGACTTGTGTTAAAAACTGAGTTTCTTTTTTTTTTTTTAGAAAAAGAAATATGGGAACTTTGGGGCGGTTATTGATTTCTTTGTTTCTGAAAACACTTGGAAAAGACCCAGACTCTTAGTTTCTGTCTACCACTGAGCTAGTCTTTCCTCCACGGTTGCACAGACTGTAAGCATATGCCTTCAGTGGAAACAGTTTTTTTTTTATCCATTTCACAAGTATGTATTGAGCATTGTCCTAGGCGTTGGGAGTGTGGCATGGAAAAGGACAGCCGAAGTCCCTTTTCCTCACAGAAGGTACTTTCTTGCAGTGGGAGACAAATAATAAAAATGTACACAGATGAACCAGACAAGTGGAGATCCTGATAAGCTATAGGCACAAAATTAACAGGAGTGAAAAGTGATTTGGGATGGGATGGGGGAGCTCGTGAAGATGGGAATGGGCTCCTTGAGGAAATGATCCTTGAGCTGAAGCCTGAAGGATAGAAGAAATCAACCACACACCACATGGTCCAGGGAACAGGGGGCCAAGCAAAGGGGATGGAAAACACTGGGTCCGCAGGCCAAAAGGAACTGGTGGTGTCCGAGGAAGTGATCCGGTGAGTGGGGAAGGTTGGGAAGAGGTAAAGATGGGTGAGGGGATAAGGGGATGAATCAGGACTGAACCTTGGCTTAATGTCTTTATTCTTTTATTCAAAACGCAGTGGGAAGCAGCTGATAGGTTTTTAAATGGGTTTGGAGGAGTGCCGTATGATTACACGTCCAAAGGGGCTGTCAGTGCTTGTACATTGATTGCGTGCTTGCGAGTGAGAGCAGAGAGTCTGGGGAAGCCATTGCAGAAGCATAGACAAGAAGTGACAGGAGCTGAGACCATGGGATGCTGAGGAGTGGGAAAACACAAGTTATGATTTGGAGGTGAAGGGGGGAGTCTTGGACACAAGATCTGAAAGAAAACAAAGGAGGAGTCAAGTTAGAAGGAATCAATGCCTTGAAAATGATTCCATGCCTATCCATTCCAAGTCCATATATTGAGGTCAAAGTCAAACCAGGAGTGGGGAAAGTTCAGCCCTGGCCATGCATGGAAACACTAAGGCTGGAGAAGAAGGTACATCTTCTCCAAGAGGACTGGGGGGGATCTAAGGGAAAAGGGAAAAGAGCCCATGGCCAGAAGGGAAATAAAGCAAAACAAAATGAGCTCACTAGACAAGATGATAAAAGCTCACTGTGGGGCTTCTCTGGTGGCGCAGTGGTTGAGAATCTGCCTGCCGATGCATGGGACACGGGTTCGTGCCCCGGTCCGGGAAGATCCCACATGCCGCAGAGCGGCTGGGGCCATGAGCCATGGCCACTGAGCCTGTGCCTACGGAGCCTGTGCTCCGCAACGGGAGAGGCCACAACAGTGAGAGGCCCGCGTACCACAAAAAAAAAAAAAAAAAAAAAAGCACCTCACTGTGTAACACCTTGAAGTAAAAAAAGTGAAGCCAAGCACCTCTGGGCTTATGAGGAATCCCAAATAAGAAAAGCAACCCTCTGATATTTGTTTTTTGTTTTGTTTTACAAAAAAGAGACTCACACTCAGTAGCATAGGTACAGTCTTTTGAGCTGGTGATCATCGGTTGACACCGGCTAATGTTCAATTACACTACATGCAAATTAAGAAACGTTTGAAACATGTTTCAAGTTCAATTTCCAAGTAGGAGGTTGTAAGGACTGCAAGGCAGTGTGGCACAGTGAAAACCCCTTTCACATCAAGGTCCTAACACCACATCTGATCATCGGAGAGTAACACCTGTGACCTGATGGCTTTTAGGTAAGTTGCGGTTTCTCTGAAGCTTGGAAGGGGTTGAGATTTGAAAATGAAGCCATTTTCTGTCTAACTTTGATTTGGGATTTCTTTAAATCCTGCTACATATATTGTTTTATAAATTTGAAAATTTTAAAAGAAAACCATGGGTTTTGCTTTCATTAAAAAAGGGCACAAATTTTTAAAAGTTCTGTAAACACTAATCTTAAACAGATTCCTCTTTGGACGGGTAAGAAAGGTGAGCAGAATTGTTAGGTAGCTCACCTAATATAAATATAGTTAAGGGTATATCCAGTACCCAAATCCAAGTTTTTTTTTTCTTAATAAAGACTCATATTTAATAGCATGAACAGAAAAAGAAACTTCCACCCAGTGGTGGCCTCTTGGTACGCAGACAGTGAGGGCCCACCACAGTGAGAAGGGTCTGATTCAGATAAGAATCTAGACTAAGAAACACCATCTCAGGTATAGTTCACAATGTACACACCTTCACTGGGGAAGAAAATGAGTAAACTAGAGCAAAAAATATGTAATTACATTATTGCTTAAATCTTTTTTCTAATTTCTTAAAATATCTCTCTCCAGATCCCCAAAACTCACTCTTTCCCCATGGTTTCACATTCTTTACACTTCACCCGTATAATTAAAGGTTTGACAATGTGCAAGGTCTTCGAGGTTTTCGATACGATTTGTTTTAAAGTTCTAGATGGAGAGCTCATGTCAATCTTCATTTTATCTGCATCTTTTCCCCACCCATTGTCATCACAGTATGACAAGCAAAACTCTTTCATGGCAACAGCTTTTATTTATTTAATTTTGGGGGGTATAGCGATATGCTTAATGTTTTGTTTGCAGTAAGAAGGCTTACAATGCTATTTTTCTTCTCTTCATTTAGAAGCAATCAGGCTCCCTCACTGAGCTCTTACTACAGACAACCAATATCCAGAATTACACCACATCAGCTGTGTGGGAAAAACGCATGCATTGTTTCTTTTCTGGTAAGCAAAGAAGTATTTGCCAGTTAAATGCCCTGGTAGCTAGCTTTCAAACAGTCAGATATAAAATTAGCAAATGAAACATCTGTTCCTCACTATTATTTTATAATCACATTAATTGGCAGATGTCTTCAGGTAACAGAGAAAAGCATATCAGGCATTACGTGTGTTTCCATAGGGTCGTGCTTATGACCACTGGGTATCACACACCTAAAAGACCATCTCAGCAGGAGACAAAGTTACCCTGGACTCAGAGAGTAGCCAGTTTTCTCCCCATGCAAACCTCCTGGCAGGAGGTCTAGCTGCCCTCTAACAACAGGGACCAGGATGCCCTGTTACACGCCATTGTGGAGAACCTTACCCTCACCGCTGCCAGGTTTGGTTTTTCAATTATCATGTAGTTTGCACAAAAGCACTGTGCCAATTCAATTACTGCCTGATTAATGGAGTGTTGCAGGTTTATTTCAGGGGTCTAGCTATCTATTAATTAGCATATTGGGGCCTATCCTCTACTGTTTTGTCCTGATATGCTTTGGAAAGTCCCCAGTGCAATTAAAAAACTCTAATATGCTTTAAATAGTTATTTGAGAAAACACATCCAGACTTTTTAAAATTCCTCAGGGAATTTTTTAAGCACATCCAGATTTATTAGAAGGCATCTAAAATTCCTTTAAAAACACATTCTTCTTTCCCCTGCTCGGTTCTGGAGTTTACCCTCACCAGATGAGCAGCCCTGTGCTGGGCAGCAGAGCCCCTGTCTTCTACATCCAGGAAAGAGGCAGCATCAGAAAAGACCAAGTCTGAGAGTTTCAAACAGTGGTTTGCTTTCGTAGGCTCTTCTCCAGTTTGCTGTGAGTTGTAAACTTGATAGGCGACTGAATCTAACATGGAGTCTCTGCGGGCGTCTCCATGGAGCTCTGTCCGTATTCAATAAGAAGGAGTGATGATTAGCACGAGTTGTGAACAATATTGAATTTCTTTGGCCTTTTCTTTTTCTGGAGAATGCCATTGCAAATGAACACCCCTTCGTGGGCAAATGCAGACCCTCCTCTTAGTAGCCGCTGTGTTTGACATTTTTATGTATGGCCACTTTTATATACAGATGGGCTACAAAGAAGCTACAAAATATATAGAAGCTACAAAATATATAGACACTGACGTTAGTCTTTGCAAACGCCCTCTGTAAAATCAAGATGGTGGAGGGGCAGAGTAGACTCATGTGCTAGCAGTAGGAGACGTGCAAAAAAAGGATGGGAGATTAGACTTTAACCAGGAGAGTGTGGCTGCATTTAGTGAAAATAAAAGTTAACAACGTGACATATCTCTGACATCAAGGAACACTGACAGTGTCATGATGCTCTAAGTTTGAATAATACTTTAGGTGTATAATACCTTACCTAATATATATATTAAGCACTACATGTATGTAAAATATATAATAGATTTAAAATATGTAATATATATGTAATATATTAAATATGACCATTGCTATAAGAATCTGAGTCTGTTGTCAACAGGTAAAGTAACCAGGTGTTAGAGAGAGCAGGAAAGGACAGTGGCCAGTTAGGGGGTCACTTCAAATTCAACAGTGATGTGATAGAAAGTAAACCACGCTAATGACGGGTGACAGATTTTCTGCTTAAGAGACATCATATTAAGATGTGACCCAATAGGTATGTCATATGTCACCTACCATCTAATAACCTCTGAGTTTCCAACTACAAGAAGGGGAAGCTGGCCTGAAGCCCTGAAGACCTTGCAAAGATAATGGGATGTTTGCCAACAGTGTCCTCTTTTGTAGGAAGAATGATAAAGCACGCATATTTTATGGTAATGATTGTTTAACACCGCACACATGGAGCAGGTCTTCAATTATTTTTTAAAATGTAAAAAATATTCAACATGGTGGATGCAGTGGATTCAAGTTCGAATTGTATCCAGTCCCAGGCTAGTAAATACAGAGCAATTGTATACGTATAGTCCCCTCTGTACTGTTAACCCGCAGAGTGACTAACAGGGCTATCGCCGTGACCTGTGTGCGCACGAAAGCAGCAGTGATGCAGACAGATGCCACCCACATGCTGGTGAGTTTTCCAATCTCCCAGAAGCCATGCACTTTAGAAATATTTGCAGGAGACTAGCGGGTAAAGCGGCCACCCACCTCCTAAAAAACACTACCTTATTTGTGCATTTATTCGCTTACTCCTGTATTCACTTATTCAATTACTAGCAGTGGGTCCGGATTCTAAAGACCATGTTAAGCATTATGGACAGGACCTTTTCTGCCTGTCCTTCCATTATTCCTGTATGGAAGAACAGGTAGAAAAAATGAATAATCATCATTAATTTCTGTAAGTCAAGGCATATTACATGCATTAAAGAAATCCCTCCTTCCCTAAAATACCAGCTCACTACCAGAAGAGGAATAAACATCGCAGAAACCATCTACTTTTCCTGTTGAAAACTTCAGGGTGTGGATAGACCAAGTTTGTATCTGTAAAGTGCTATCTTGATGTAAAAAAAAAAAATCAAAAAACGCAGATATTTATGTCCGAAGAAAAACAGTAGGGTTGTAAAATGTGTGAAATGCATACTTTACAGAACAGGAAATAAAGTATAAATCTAGAATCTTGAGTAGTATCAACTCTCTGCCCTGTATTAGAACTGTTGGTTCTTCCTGGTTCAGACCCATCACTAGCTTTCCGGCTAGTGAGCAATGGTCACTCACCATTTGAACGGTGAGTGACTTATTCTGATCCAGTCCACAGGGAATGATGACAGGAAGCATTTGCCACTAGGCAGTGAAGTGTAAGCAGGTCCAAATGCTCAGCATGGTGAGTGTTGACGGATGTAGAGGTACTAAATCACACACGCTGTAGGCTCCGGGGCAGTGGAGCCCGTGTAGCTTCACAACTCCCAGGAGACCACAGCAACAGCAGAAGTTAGGCTACAAGAAAACAGAACCTTTGGGTATGAGTGCATAACTTAACAACACTGGGGTAATAAGTCAAAAGTTACTGTTTCCACCTCTGGAAAATTGCTCATTTATTTCATCCTCCATGCTCTGATATACTGTGTGTATATTTACATAGGTGTAACTGAACACTGTAGAATCACCAAATAGCATGATGGACTTTTCAAATTCAATGGGCAAACCACCAAAGCATTTCAGCCACATGTTTCCGAATCTGAACTTTTAAAGTTGTATACCATAAGGGGCATTTACTCCACATTCTTCACAGCTAATAGTGAACAAACATGCATCTGACATTCCACAAAAATACATGTTTTTCTCACTTCCAAAATTTAAAAAATATAAGAGAAAGGTTTTTTGAGAATGTTTGGAAAATATTGAAAAAGGACTTAAACGTATTCTTAAGTAATAAAACAAACTTTATGTGATTTGAAAAACATTTGCCTTGCATTTAACCAATTGTTAGAGAGAGCTTTAATTCTCAAAACATGTTTTTCTAATAAATGAAAGCAAGATCTATGCAAATAAACAAGCAGCTTGGTTAAAATAATCAGTGCCCAGAACCACCACAAGAATAATGAGAATTTCAATAATGTTTAAGAAATAATCTAACCAGTGAATAAATTTGACTTTTGAAGTTTTATTTTTTTTTAAATTTATAAATCTCTTGAAACATTTACTTCAAAGCAGAATATTGAAGTCAGTTTCAAAATAGTGTTAACACCCTTGATAAACTTGATAAACTCTTTACCTCTAAAATAATATGTTAAAAAAGTTGTGTGAATATATAATTTAACAGGCTTCATAATTATTAGCATCATTTAGAAGGCAACATTAAGTCAGTTAAGTCACATGCAATATTTAACTATCTCGCCAAAAGTTAAGTAGCTTTCTAATGTTGTTTTGGGATTTTTTAAAAGTGTTTAACTTGAAAAGCCATTAACATTCTTTTTTCTAGTCAAATGATCATAAAATTTTAAAAAGTATTATTAGATTTAAAAACACGTACTCAATTCTCATTAATGTAGGAAATAAACCTTCTCTTTGTTTTCTGTTTGGAATCGTTAGTAATTTTAACGTATACATTTTTAGAGGTTAATTTTTTAAATGATGTTTTTATTAGGTCATCTGAAAAAAAATGTTTTAAAAGATCTAAGCATTTCTGTGAAATTTGTTCCATGTTTAGGAGAAAGATGAACACACTTCTAGTTTTTCACTCTGTGACAAAGTTTCAGTCCAGAGAGGATGTTTATGGTTCAGATATAAAACCTCAGAAAATATAAATGTGAAGACAACCTTAACTACAGTGTAACAAATGCAATGTTGTAATTTTATATGTTAATCTTTCAATACACAGCATGTGCAAACATATGTTTAGAGACAGGGAGACAGGAATATACAAATGAGGAGATAAAATTCTTGTATCTCATTTGATGCTCTATAATTTCTATCAATTTATGAATGTTTTGTTTCTGTGTTATGATTTCATTTGAAGTTGACATAGTGCAACTTGGGCTTATTTGCAAAGACCTTGCCTCGAACATTCTCAAAGCTGGGGCTGCCAGCCTGCTCAGAAGACGGGAAGGAAGCGTTGCCTGCTGGGACCGTTACAGGTGGCACTAGGAAATCAGAACATTGCGCAGGGGGAAACTTTGGGGGACTCTTTGGTAGGCAGCACAGGTATGCATTCAATTTTATGAGCACATCTGTCATATCTCCATTTCTAAATTTGGCCCTTAGGGTTCAGCAAAATTTTGTAGCAAAAGAAAGATAAAACAGTGCTTTAACGGTCTTCCTCTGACCCACCAAAGGAATCCAGTTCATTTGCTAATCATGATGAAACTGAAACAAAATTCAGGGACAAACAAGACAGCTTATTTGTGAAGAAGACCCTGTGCAGTAGACTCTCCTCTGTTGATGGCCGGGTCCCCACTGCACAGTGCTCAGCCAGAGATTAAAGAAGATCTGAGGCCCTGGTTGTTTCTTTTCTTGTTTTTACTCAAGTTATATTATTTTGCAAAACATTTAGGTGACGTATGCTATGGAATTAGCAGATGGCTTTAATTTTCATTTGGGACATAAGGCAATATATTTTCTTTACTAATGTGATGGATGAGTTTTAGGAAGGTTTACATTTTTAAGTTTAACTTTGATAGTTGCATAAAGAATGCAGGATTATATTATTAAAAGCTAGCATTGGAGTTCTTAAAAGCCATGGAAGAAAGCTTTAGATAGTATATAGCAGCAAAGATACTTTTCTTTTTAAAGAAATTATATCTCCAGGAGAAAGATCCTTGGGCCTTAATTTCTTAAGATCTATTTTATTTCCTGGGGCAAACATTTAAGATCTTTAAGTTGATTTTTGATTATTTTTCCAAAATAATCTAGCTTTTTTTCTGGCTATAAACAAAACAGATATGCACTGTAAACGATTTAGACCAATACACAGATTAAGTAATAAGAGAATTCCATCATCCAAACATAATCCCACACTAACACATTTCTCTAGACATATACACACCACACATTTTTATAAAAATGGTTATCTTAATATCCATATTTTGTAAACTTCCTTTTTTCCACTTAACTATGTGAAAAAATATGTGCATTAGAGTGTGTATTCATAAACACACATACCTCCTTGTTAACAAATATAGATTATATTCTCAATTTTATTTTCTGAATAGTGTTTTATTTTAGGGAGATACAGTTCTTTAAACAGTCCTTTATACTGGATATAGAGGTTTCCAATGTTTTGTTACTATAAACCAGAATGTACTATTTTTTCATTAAAATAGTATTTATTGCTAATTTCTATTTTTTGCATACTCTCTTCTTTCTTCGACATTTCTAATAAATAATTGGCCTTTTCTATTAATTTCTTAGAATTCTTTAAATATAAAAATAATACTTTGTCATATATGTCAGTTTTTTTAAATTTTAATTATTATGTTACTTTTAGCCACATAGAAATTTTTAATGTGCTCAAATAGATCTGTTGTTTTTAACTATAATTTCTGGAAAAAAGAAAGCATTTTTATTTACACTTGTAAAACTGAAGTATTTTGACACTTTTCAGAATCAAAGTTCACTCTATTCATATATTACTATTCATGTTATATATAGTTTCACCAGCTGGTTCACTAACTCTGACAGCAGTTTTAAAATTTATTGTTCAATAATGTTCTTTGTCTCTTAGAGGAACAGTGAAGCTCAAACCTAAAATTTAGCATACACTTACCAAAGTATAAACATGGGGGATATTTGTACACAAGAATTATAATAAAAGATACCTAGGAACTCATATAGTTCTGTTGGGTCATCTGCAGACTTTAGTAACATGAAGAGCAAAGTTTCCATTACCTCTTGGTTTATTCGTTTAGCCATTCGATTTTAAAATCAACACATATTTTCTGAGTGATGACTTTTTGGCAGACACTGACCTAGGTGTAAGTTATAATGAGGTGAAGGAACGTGGACAGATACCCTCAATGAAGCTAAAACTCTTGGTGAAAGGAAGAACACTCAAGTTTCCAAAAATCATTGTAGTTGTTAAAAAAGAGAGGCAGACACTGCCTGAGATCATAATTGGGGGACTAACCGTAGTCTGAGGCAATCAGGGAGGGCTTCCTTGAAGAAGTGATATTTTAGCTGAGACTTGAGAGTTGGTTTAGAATAAGCGAGTTAAAAAGGAAAGCAGGGCTTCCCTGGTGGCACAGTGGTTGAGAGTCCGCCTGCCGATGCAGGGGACACGGGTGATGCAGGGGACGCGGGTTCGTGCCCCGGCCCGGGAGGATCCCACGTGCCGCGGAGCCATGGCCGGCTGAGCCTGCGCGTCCGGAGCCTGTGCTCCGCAATGGGAGAGGCCACAACAGTGAGAGGCCCGCGTACCGCAAAAAAAAAAAAAAAAAGGAAAGCAGAGTATATTCCAGGCAAGAGTGGTGTGTGCAAAGGCAATAATATAGGGAAGAGACCAGCACAAAAGATGGTCTATAAACAAAAACAAAGTGACCAGCAGGAAATGACTAAAGGGCAGAGTTGGCTGAGGTTAAGTTAGGAAGATTGATATGTGATAGAATACATAAGGTCTGGTCAACAGTGGTGAGGATTTTGTCTTTTAGGTAGACTTCTAATGAAATCAAGAACACCCAAGGTAACCAGTTTTCCAGCAAGAGCTGGGGGAACAGATAGAGTTTAGGAATTCAAATTTTAATATGCAAAGTTTGAGGTGCTTATGAGGTTACACTATATAAGTGGAGACCTGCAATAGCCCTTAGATAGGTAGTTGGCTACATGAATATGAATCTCTGAATAAAGGTCTAGAGAAGTTATCCTCAGCTAACCACATTAGCGACTGCTATCCCAGGGGTTAGACTTGGAAACACCTGGGGGCATTTTTGGTGTTCAATGCTGAGGAAGAGGAAGACATTCCTGGCATCTAGAGTACAGAGATGAGGGATGTTGCTAAACATCCTACAATGCACAGGTCAGTTCCTCCCAACAAGGAGTTATCCTATCCAAAATGTTGAAAGTGCCAAGGTTGAAAAACCCTGGCCAAGAAAATGGATGACATAAATGTGTAAGTTTTAACTGGTTTTTGAAGCTATACAGGCAAATAATATCACCTAAGATTACAGAATAAGAGGAAAAGGGGACCAAAGACAGAGTCTTAGGAAATTAGACATGCTAAAGTCAAGGGGGGGCATAGGCATGCCTTCAAAAGAGTCTAATAGGGCTTCCCTGGTGGCGCGGTGGTTGAGAATCCGCCTGCCGATGCAGGGGACGCGGGTTCGTGCCCCGGTCCGGGAAGATCCCACGTGCCGCGGAGCGGCTGGGCCCGTGAGCCATGGCCGCTGAGCCTGCGCGTCCGGAGCCTGTGCTCCGCAACGGGAGGGGCCACAGCGGTGAGAGGCCCACGTACCGCAAAAAAAAAAAAAAAAAAAAAAAAAAAGAGTCTAATAAAAGAACAACCTGGAGATGCGGGTGCAAAAGTTGTACTCCTAATATGACTTGCCATGGAAACCAATTATATTAGTTATCTATTGCTGTGTAACAAATTACCCTCAAATTTAGCTTAGCATCTTAAAATAATAAACATGTATCGTCTCACACAGTTTCTGAAAGCCAAGAATCTAAGAGCATCTCATCTGGGTGGTTCTGCCTCCGGTCCTTCACAAGGTTTCAGTCAAATTCTCACTTTGGGCTACAATCGTCCAAAGTCTCAGCTAGGATGAGAGACCTGCTTCCAAGCCCAAGACTGGGGTTGTTGGCAGACTGAGTTCGTCACTGGCTGTTGACCAGAAGTTACAGGACCTCACTACGTGGGCCTCACAATAGGGCTGCTTAAACCATGACACCTTGCTTTCCCCAAGTGAGATATCCCCGAGAGAGAGAGAGACTGCAAGACGGAGGTCACCGGCTTTTTATAACCTAACCTCATTGGTGTCATATATCACATTTGCCATTCATCAGTGAGAGGGACTTAATCTAGCCCACACTCAAGGGGAACAGAATTCAACTCCATATCTTGGAGACTCTGTGTCTCTTGGATGGAATTCTTGCTTGAAAGTGTACAGTTGACAACTGGTCAACCAATGAGTTGACTCGGTCTGGGTAAGTGTTGTCTCCTGGCCACATTAGCAAAGTCCCTTAGTCCACACATACTTCAGGGCTCACCTTGGGGAAAAAGCAATTCTCAGAGAGACGTGTGCCCTGAGTGGTAGGGGGGTGTTTGTCAGAGGAAAAATCAGAGGAGTTGACTCATTTTATCTATGTCCCATTCACCGTCTGTGGTTAGCTAAAACCAGATTTTCATTAAGAAGTTGGCTTATATCCTATATGAATTTTCTGTGGAAAAAAAATTATAATGCCTGACTTTTGCAGCAAGAATGAGTTTTACCAAGATCAGATAAAGCTCAACATTTTAGTGAAAACTTAAATATTTCCAAAATATTAGCCGGTTTTATGTTCTAGGGAAAAAATGTATTGCCAAAAATACAGATTTTATTTTCCTCAAATGTTCTTAGTTAGTAAATGATATTATACCCTCCCCCACTCATATTGACCCCAGGCTAGGAATTTTTAAAACATTTGCCCTCGGTGGGCCTGAGTACTAGAAACCAGCTTCAGTTGAAGTGAAAGATAAAATGAATTTGACATATGACTTATTCACAGCCTGTGACAATTTATCCAGCATCATTATCATCACTGGGTTATGTGCTGACTGTCCATCACATGTACTTCTTAGTGCCTTTTCTTTTTCTGTCTTCACGGGATATGGGAAACTGAACTGCATTCCTGGGGAAAATTGGCATCTGGTTATGTGCGTGCATTTTTACACTACGCTTTTCTTGGAGGGGCTTGCTAAAAACAGTTGTTTTAAGAAGAAAGGGACCCTCTTGCACTGTTGGTGGAAATGTAAATTGATACAGCCACTATGGAGAACAGTATGGAGGTTCCTTAAAAAACTAAAAATAGAATTACCATGTGACCCAGCGATCCCACTACTGGGCATATACCCTGAGAAAACCATAATTCAAAAAGACATATGCACCCTATTGTTCACTGCAGCACTAGTTACAATAGCCAGGTCATGGAAGCAACCTAAATGCCCATCGACAGACGAATGGATAAAGATGTGGTACATATATACAATGGAATATTATTCAACCATAAAAAGGAATGAAATTGGGTCATTTGTAGAGACGTGGATGGACTAGAGTCTGTCATACAGAGTGAAGTAAGTCAGAAAGAGAAAAACAAGCATCGGATATTAATGCATAAATGAGGAATCTAAAAAATGGTATAGATGAACCGTTTTGCAAGGCAGAAAGAGAGACACAGATGTAGAGAACAAACGTATGGACACCAAGGGGGGAAAGTGGGAGGGGGGGGGATGACTTGGGAGATTGGGACTGACATATACACACTATTATGTATAAAATAGATAACTAATAAGAACCTGTTGTATAAAATAAAATTAAATTTAAAAAAAGAAGAAATGGATTTATTACTGTGTCACCCATTGTAATGGAAATGTACACAGTGAGCCATATCTGTGCACAGAAGTGCACCGCGGCCATGAGCGCCCTGACGAGCTTGGGCACAGACTCCGTCCGAAGGTTGACACAGGCTCCCAGCATCTCAAACGCTGGCAATGGAAGCTCATTGGAATCTTAAGTGCTGACATCGGCAACTTATTTGTGGAAACCGGCAGCCAACGCTGGCTCTGTACTCGGCTTCTTTATTCTCAGAGGGACACAGGATCAGCCTGGCTGACTGCTCAGGCCCCTCTCAGCTCCCCAGGTGATCAGCTGTATCAGAGTCCGTCACTAAGCTCATTAGATGGATCAGGCTGCAGCTATATCACGTTTTCACTACCAGGATATTTTAAAATATCACTCATTCAAATCACCATTATAAGTGGTAAAACATGAAAGAGGACAAAGCTATTTTAAAAATTATATGTTAACAGACTAAGATCAAATTACACATTTCTTCCAGCAATCAAATCAATGTTGTCAATATTACATTATACTAAAAAGGAACACGCTAATGTGAAAGGCTCACCAGTCATCACTACTGAAGAAACACAAAACTCTTATGAACTCCTGACATTCTGTAATGTAAAGTAATTTCTTTGAAAGAAACTGTTTTTATCTCATCATTATCTTATTGTCTTATAATTCAAGGGTCTGAAAAAGAAACTCTCCCAGGTTATAGACCAAAAATATTTTTAAATACTGACATCTAAACTTATTCATTTTTGCTAACCTCGGTAATTGAATAAGTGAAAGCCTCGTTTTCTTCAGAAGTTTCAACCTGAAAGAAGGGATCATCACTCCAGCTGGGAATAAGTGACTAGATGAAAAAGCATTGGATGGTAGATAACCATAACGTTATTGAACTTTGCAACTCGCTACCTTTACTCAATTTGACCAAAATATATGTTTGCATTTGATTGTACATATCATGTTTGGATACATTTAACTGGGCTGAGGGGAAATAGAATTTCCTAATGACAAGGTAACCATCTGAGACCTATTTGATAAAAAAATAATTGCAATCTCACCAAAGATAGACTTTCACCAAATCAAACTTTATCAACAGTTCCATTCCTACGTCCATCTCATGCTTTATACTTCATGAGGCTCATATCTAAATGAAATAGCCAGAGTGGCATATTTTGGGGGCAGTGATTTTAAGGGAAACCTGTGACTTCAAGAACCTCAAAGCTTTACAAATTCTGACGAAAGCCATTGAGATGTTGAGAAAGTGTTCTCCTCCCAACTCTAAGTCTAGAGAAGCCAGGAACACCAAAAAGAAAATAAGTCCTCAAGGTCACCCATGGTTAGTGAGCAAGACTTGAAATCTAATACTCCTGGCACCTACTCTGCAATTTTAACCAGTATCTCATCCTGCTTATCTCGTTCTGATCTGCCTAATGAGCAGCTGTCGAGAATTAAGCAAAATCATCCCATCCTTTCCAGCTAAAAATACACTGTATATGCCAACTTTCAAAAAGGAAGCAAAGGAGATGATGTATAGTTTTCTGTGTCCAGGTGTTTTATTCAGTCCCGGGTCTTTATTTAGCTCTTGACATATTCTGATAGTCATTATGGTTGCTGACACTTCATGACAGCCCTGAAGTCACCATGGCTGGGAGCAGTTGTACGAGATCTTTCCACATTCACGATTTGAGGGAAGAGATGATACACCAGGGACAAGAAATATTTATGGAGCTAGACCCAGAGTGAGATGGTGCCCTTAGTGATAGGAACATACTTTGTCCAACATCGTGCTTTTTCAGTTACAACTTTCCTGGAAAATTCCAAAAAGTAGCATCTTAGATGAGTATATTATTCATTTTTAAAATAAGATTTCCTCCCTTTTAAATTTGCTCTGATCTTTTCTTTCTATCTAATGGCAGAGTTAACACCCAATTCACCTATTCAATAAAATATAATTATTAAAAATTAGTACACGTTTCACCCAGGTATTTCAACAATATCAAGTTAATTGTCTTAATTATCACCATAATAATTCCCCATATTTTAAAAATACATCTTTGGGTTTGCTTTCAAACTACTTTACAGATATATTTGCAGGTATAAAGTACACTAAAAAGTAATATAGACAAAAGGTGTAGGTTGCATGAATATCAATATCAAAATATATTTATACATTTTAAATTAAATTTTTACACAGTTTTAAAGGTTACTTTCCATTTACAGTTATTACAAAATTACAAGACAAGGATGCCCACTCTTGCCACTTCATTCAACATAGTTTGGAAGTCCTAACCACAGCAATCAGAGACGAAAAAGAAATAAAAGGAATCCAAATTGGAAAGGAAGAAGTAAAATTGTCACAGTTTGCAGATGATGACATGATTCTATACATAGAAAATCCTAAAGACACAACCAGAAAACTACTACAGCTCATCAGTGAATTTGGTAACATTGCAGGATACAAAATTAATATACAGAAATCTGTTGCATTTCTATACACTAACAGCAAACTATCAGAAAGAGAAATTAAGGAAACAATCCCATTTACCATTGCATCAAACAGAATACCTAGGAAGAAACCTACCTAAGGAAGCAAAAGACCTGTATTCTAAAAACTATAATACACTGATGAAAGAAACTGAAAATGACACAAACAAATGGAAAGTTATACCATGTTCTTGGATTGGAAGAATTAATATTGTTAAAATGACCATACTACCCAAGGCAATCTACAGATTCATTGCAATCCTTATGAAAATACCAATGGCATTTTTCACCAAACTAGACAAATAATTTTAAAATTTGTATGGAAACACCAAAGATCCTGAGTAGCCAAAACAATCTTGAGAAAGAACAGAGCTGGTGTAATCCTGTTCCCTGACTTCAGACTATACTACAAAGCTACGGTAATCAAAACAATATGGTATTGTTACAAAAACAGACTCATAGATCAATGGAACAGAATAGAAAGCTCAGAAATAAACCCATGCACTTTATGGTCAGTTAACCTATGACAAAGGAGACAAGAATATACAATGGAGAAAAGACAGTCTCTTCAATAAGTGATACTGGAAAAACTGGACAGCTACATGTAAACCAATTAAATTAGAACATTCTCTAACATCATATACAAAAATAAACTCAAAATGGATTAAAGACCTAAATGTAAGACCAGATATCATTTATACATTTTTGGTACACGTTATACATATAATGAAATATCTTCAACTAAGTTCATTAGATATTAAGATTACAAAGTGCATTGCACTTTAAATGTAGATTTATGATTTTTTCATGTTATGTGTCTAATAAACCATGGCATTTTACATTCAGGGTTTAGACTGTATCTAGTTATTGCAATGATAAATACACAATGTAGAAATTAATCTAAATTGAGATGCATGATGTGAGTCATCACAATTGCAACCAGGAGATGAGCTAAAGAAGTTCTGAGATAGAGTTATGAACAGGCAGATTCTGCAGACTTGGTATTATTAGAAGAGCTATAACAGCAGGTTCTTAATAGTTATCTATTTTATACATATTAGTGTCTACAAAATAAATAAATAACTAAAATTTTTAAAAAAAGAAGGGCTATAAGAAGGAAGGGATTGGAGTGAGAATGTGTGTGTGTGTGTGTGTGTGTATGTGTGTGTGTGTGTGTGTTTGTGTGTGTGTGTGTGTGTGTTCTAAGAATATGAGAGACAAGATCTTTGACCAGGAGAGCAGAAATATAAGGAAGAAGCAGCTCCACTCATCTGAGTGAAAAAAAGTAGAAGATCTATTTAATAGAAACTGGTGGTAAAAAAAATAAAACTGAACTGTATTAGAGTCTTTATTGTATTTTGTAGAAAGGCCAGAGGGGACTGAAGAATTAATTTATGAATGGCCTCACTCTTAAATTCATAGAAATGACTTCCATAGTTATCTCTTTGACTAATCTATTTCAAAAATAAAGTGGGATGAAGAAGGTATTTATATCCAACAGTATGTTGATTCGTATGAGGGCTGTAAGACTGCTTAGAAGCAACAGTCATCTAGGAATACTGATCATTGCCGAAATTATGTAAACAGTAATGCTAATTGCCAGATGAATTACAACTCAAAGGTGTCTGATATATAAAAAATAAATCCTGCATGTGTCTAGGTGGGAGTATATATGTGTGTATGTGATGTTTGAGAGTGAAGAGAAAGGGATAAATTCAAACTTTAAAAAATTTAATTATCTTGTGAATTCTACTGCACTAATTTTGGAGACTGTCAGAAAAAAATCAAAGTCTTCAAATAATAAAATAAAAAATCTGACAGTCAATAAGGGATGACTGCAATTATTGACCGTGATAGGGCAATGGAAATTAGGTTATTATATATCAAGAATTACATTGTTAGTTATTAAGAATTGCCCCCCTTCAAAGTTTCATCATATTCCAAACATCTGTTGGTCCCTTCTATATTTTGCATCAGGAAATTTATTTGGGTTTCTTTTCTCTTTATTTCGCTCCATTACAGTGCCTATAATTTGCTGTAAAATAATTCATATTAAACAGTGATATTTGTCTTTTAAGCTATACTGGTGATTTCCAAACTTGTCTGCAAATTAGAATCACTTAAGGGAGTTTCAAAAAATACTGTTGACTCTGTCCCATGTCCAGAGATTCTAATTTAATTGGTTAGGGGTGTGACTTGGGCTTTGGAATATTAAAAAAATATATATCCAGGTGATTCCAGTGGTCAGAGTTGGAAACCACTGAGCTATATCTTAGAGATGATTAGTTATCATTTGAAGAAACTTTGTGTGAATGTAGGTTTTCATTTCACTTGGGTAATATATAGGAGTAGAATTTCTGGGTCATATGGTAGTTGCAAGTTTAATTATATAAGAAGCTGCCAACATGTATTCCAATGTGGCTCTATGATTTTGCCTTGCACGAGCAATATATGAGAGCTCCATTTGTTCCACATGCTCACTAGCATATAATACTGTCAGTTTTTGTTGCTTTTTATAAAATAGGTATGTAATGGTATTTCATTATGTTTTAAATTTACATTTCCCTAATGAATAATGTCTTGACCATCTTTTCACATGGTTATTTGCCATGCGTAGAGCTTCTTTGGTGAAGGGTCTGTTCAAATATTATCCCCATTTTGTGTTGGGTTGTTTGTTAATTACTGAATTTTGAGAATTATTTTATGTATTCTGGATTTGTGATTTGAAGTATTTTCTTCCAGTCTATGGCTTGTATTTCCATTTTCTTAATAGTATCTTTCAATGACTTAGAAGATTTTAATTTTGACGAAACCCAATTTGTCATTTTTTTCCTTTAACAAGTTGTCATTTTGGTGTCATATTTAAGAACTCTTTGTTTGGCTAGTTTTCTCTTATGTTTTCTTCTAGAAGAATTAAGTTTTAGCTTTTTAAGTCTATTAACAAATTTGAGTTAAGTTTTGTATATAGTGTAGCTAAAAATTAAGTTCCTTTTTATTTTTTACGTGGAGATCCAATTATTCTAACATTATTTGTTATAAAGACTATTTGTCTCCATTGTATTGAAAGCATATTAATGTGTTATTTCTGAAACCATTTTGTAGCTCTCTTCAAGTACTACTCTTTTGGAAAATAGATTAAATAATCCAGAAACTTTTTTCAAGTAGCAATATTATTGTTGCTCTTCTTTATTATATTCATCATTGATTTAAACATGTTGATGTCTTGTGGTGCTTTTAAAGATGTCCATACTTACGACCATATAAATACTGCCCAAATAAATTTTATGCATAATAATTAGTTTCCCCTAAATTTACTTTCCTGCTAAATCCTAATATATTTTTTCAACAGCTTTGTTGAGATATACTTGACCTACAAACTTCATACATATAAGGAGTGCAATCGAATAAGTTTTGACATATACATATACCAATAAAACTACAAATACACTCAAAATATGAACCCCTTTATAATCCTTTTCTCATCAACCTCCTCATCCCTTCCCCGGGCAATTACTTATCTGCTACCATATAGATGAGATTAAATTTTCTAGATTTTATATAAAATAGAATCATAGAGTACATACTCTGAGCTCTTTTACTCAAAATAATGATTTTGAGATCCATTCATATTGTTGTGTGTATCAATAGTTCATGATATTTTATTGTTAATTAGTACTTCATTGTATAGATACAACACAATTTATTGAGCCATTGATGTATTGATGTACATCTGAGTCTTTTCTAGTTTTTGGCAGTTACAAACATAGTTGCTACAAACATTCATGTACAAGTTTTTGTGTGAACATATAGTCTAGTTATTATGTAACAGTGAAAGAAATAATGCAACAAGAAAAAACAATGCAAAATGTATACATCCACACATAAAAGGGCTTCCAAATACATGAAACAAAAACAGCTGATGGAAGAAGTAGGCAAAGCCACCGATGGAGTTAGAGACTTTAACATCCCATCATCAACAATTGATAGAAAAACTAGACAGAAAATGAGTAAGGATGTAGAAGAAATAAACAAGCAAAACTAATCAAGAGGATCTAATTCACATATACAGAACACTTCAAACAACAGAATAACACACTTTTTTTTTTTTCAAGGACATGGAATGTTCAGTAAGATGGTCCAAATCCTGGCCCATAAAACAACTCTGACAACAAATGGAAAAGAACTGAAATCACGTAGACTATGTTCTCTGACCATAATGGAATCTGCTAGAAATCAATAACAGAAAGACAAGTGGAAAATCTTCAAACACTTGGAAATAAAATGACAGACTTTTAAATAAACCATGGGTAAAATAAAAGTTCTCAATGGAATAAATAGAAAACTCATAGAATTGTATAAAAATGAAAACACATATCAAAATATGCAGGAAGCAGCTAAAGCAGTACTGAGAGAAATTATAATACGAAACATTGCTATTTTAAAAAAGGGAAAATGTCTCAACTCAATAATCTAAGTTTCTACCACAAAAAACTAAAAATGGAAGAGCAGGGCTTCCCTGGTGGCGCAGTGTTTGCGCGTCCGCCTGCCGATGCAGGGGAACCGGGTTCGTGCCCCGGTCTGGGAGGATCCCACATGCCACGGAGCGGCTGGGCCCGTGAGCCATGGCCGCTGAGCCTGAGCGTCCGGAGCCTGTGCTCCACAACGGGAGAGGCCGCAACGGAGGGAGGCCCGCATACCACAAAAAAATAAATAAAATAAATAAAATAAATAAAATAAAAATGGAAGAGCAAAATAAACCCAAAACAGATAGAAGGAAGGAAATAATAAAGACATGTGCAGAAACAGATGAAAACTAATGGAGAATTTTAATGAATCAAAAACTAATTCTTAGAAAAATTTAATACAATAAACAAGCTTATTGCAATATGAGAAAGATAAAAAGAAGACAAAAATAACCAATATCAGAATTGAAATAGTGGCTATAGCTGCAGCCATTTAAGGGATACTGAGGGAAAAAAGCAAACAATTTTATAGTCATAAATTTGACAACTTAGAAGAAATGGGCCAATTTCTTGAAAACCACAAACAACAAAACTCGACTGATGAACTAGACAATGTGAATTATCTTATAACTATCAAAGAAATTGAAAACATGATTTAAAAGTTGCAGAAAAAGAAATCTCCAGCCCAAGAGTGAATCACTGGAGAATTTTACTGAGCAATTAATAAAGAATTATTTTTTTTCACAATATATTCCAAAAAATAGGAAAGGAGAAAATACTTCCCAACTCATTTTATAAGGCTAGATGAAACTAGGAAAAGACAGTTCTAAGAAGAAAACTGCAGACCATTATCTACTGTGAATTTAGATACAAAAATCTTTAACACAATATCAGCAAAATGATTTCTGCAATGTATAAAAAGAACTAAACATTTGACCAAGTAGGATTTATTCTAGGTATGCAAGGCTGCTTCAACATTTAAAAATCAAGCAATGTAATCTACCCTATCAATAGACTAATGAGGAGAAATCGTATGATTATATCAAATGATTTTTTTAAAGTACTTGTAAAACTCAGCACCCGTATATGGTCGAACACTTGCCAAGTTAGGAATAGAGAGAAATTGCTTAAAGGTGATGAAGAGCATCTACAAAAACATAGAGCTAACATTATAATTAATGGTGAAATAGTGAATGTATTTCTTCTAAGATTGGAAAGAAAACAAGAATGTCCTCTCTCAACATAGTACTTATGTCATATTCAACTAGGTTTAGAGGTTCTAGCCATTGCTACAAGGCAAGAAAAGGAAATAAAGAAATATAAATTGGAAATGAAGAATTAATGCTGTCCTTATTTGCAAATGACATGATTGTTTATGTAGAAAATCTCAAAGAAGCTATCAAAACAAAACAAACAAAAACTCCTAGAATTATGAGTTCAGCAAATTTGCAGGATATTTGATCAATACACAAAACTCACTTGCATTTCTATATAATAACAATGAACATGTGGAAAAATAAATGGAATAAAGTATTTACACTTGCTCAAAAGAAAATAAAATACTTAGCTATAAATGTAACAAAACATGAGTAGGACTTGCTTGATGAAAATTATAAAATGTGATCAAAGAAAACCTAAATAAATGGAGAAAAATGTAGTAACAAATTAGGAGACTCAATCTGGTAAAGACGTCAATTTTCTCCAAATTTATCTAATTGTTTACAGCAATTGCTATCAAAACTTATGCAACTTATGCTGTAGACAGAGATAAACTTATTCTAAGATGTATAAGCAAAAACACAGGCTATACAATATTTAAAACAATTTTTATAAGGAAACAAAGTAGGAGAAATCACACTGTCTCATATTGTTTCATTATTTGGCTACAGTAATCAAGATTGTGTGGTATTGCCAGACAGATAGGCATATAAATCAATTGAACAAAACAAAGAACTCAGAAACAGACATAAATAAATATGCCCGACACATTTTTGACAAATTTGCAAAAGCAATTCATTAGAGGATAGACTTTTTGAAAATGTTTGATTAACTGGACATTCATAAGAAATACAAATGAAAACCAACCTAAATCTCACACTTTACACAAAAATTAACTCAAAAAGAAGCAATAGTTTAATTATGAAATGTAAAACTATAAAAATTTTTTTTTAAAAAGAAATTCTTGGGATCTATCTAGAGTTAGGCAAAAAGTTCTAGATTTGACACTAAAAACAGAATCAATAAAATAAAAAATAGATAATTTGGACCTCATCAAATTAAAAAAATTTTTTACTCTGCAAAAGTAAAATTCTCCAGGTAGGAAAATAAGAAGAAAAGTGTAGCAGGCAGAATAATGGTCTCCCAAATATGTTTATTTTCTCATCCCCAAAGCCTTTGGATGTATAAGTTACTTGACAAGGGGAAATTAAAATTTCAAATAGAATTAAGGTTGTTAACTGATTTTAAGGTAAGGATATTATCTTTTAAAAGTGGAAGAAGGAATCCGAAAAGTGTCAGAAGGCATTGTGAGAAAGCCTCAAGTTACATCACTGGCTTTGCAAATAGAGAAGGTCTATGAGCCAGTGAATGTGGGCAGCCTCTAGAACCTCTAAAAGGTAAACAAATGAATTCTCCCCAATAGCCTGGAGAAAGGAACACAGCCTTACTGACACCTTAATTTAAGCCCAGTGAGACACATTTCAGACTTGAGACCTCCAGAACTGTAATATAATAAATTTGTGTAAAGTCACTAAGTCTGTGGTACTCTTTATAACAACAATAAGAAATTAATACAACGAGCTGCAGACTGAGAAAAAAAACTATGAATCCATATGCAACAAGAGATTAGGATCTAGAATACATAAAGTAGCATTTTTAAGTGACAAATTATACAGGTGGAAAACTCTAGTATGCTGTGGTGCCTCAGCACTCTGAGACAAATGAGACAGAAGTCTTGGCCAGCACTTTGAAAAAGTTGGAACATGGATGCAGGATTCAATTTTTTCTTCCCCAGGGAGAAGCTGGGAATTTTTTTCTTTTTTTCCCACTTGCTCTGTGCTGAGATGAGAGTTATGGTGTGTACAAGCATGCAAGCCCACAGTACCATCTTTGCTTCCAGTAGCTTTCAACCTAGGGTCCATTCCTGTCAGTATTCAGATTCAGGCAAGGTAGAAACCATTCTTTTGGGCATTCCGTGGAAAAGTCAGAACATTGGAAATACAGTCCATTTCTTTCCTTCCTTTCCCCAGGAAAAGCTGTGAGCTGGGAGTTTCCACACAGTGGTGTGGCAAAATGCCGAGAGACTGTGGTAAGTAGGAGACTCAAATGTTCCAACCAGCTTCAGGGTGGCTGGTTTTGCATTCTCCTGGAGTGCAGGAGCCTCTCAACTGGCGTCTGGATTTCTCGCATAGGGAATTGGTCCGTGTATTGTTGAATCGGTGTTATCTGTGGGGGAAAGAAGGTAGAAGGCATCCCATTCCATCTTGTTGATGTCACATCCTATGTGATTTTAATTATTTTAAATGTCTTCATGTTTGTTTCTTGTCTCATGATATGAACTGTCTTGGTGAATGTTTTATGTGCATTTCAAAAGGATGTATAGTGTTATGTTGTTTGCAATGTTATATAGTTCTGTTTGTGTACTTGCCACCATAATCATTCCAGAAACTGGTAATTCTCCTGTTTATGAGTGGTTTCATTTCTGCACTACTCGGCGGTGAGGGTGTCAAGGCACCTCCATGTAGTGGTTTACACCCCCTTGGACTCATTCTTGAGTTGTAACATAGTCACAGTTGTAATGCCAGAGCATGAAGGTCATGGGGGCAGGCAACATGCTACTTACCACTGTCCTAAAGCAGTTGTTTCCATGCATTCTGTTTATGTTTCTTATCTGTATGTAATGGGAGAAGCAGGGTGAAATGTGATTACTAAATTTTTCTTAAAAAATAAATCCTCCAACTCACGCATTTCTCATTTTAGTGTCTCTAGAAGCTTGATTTCATTTTTAAAAATAGTTTTCATTTTCCTATTAAGATGCTCAATTTTCTTCTCTAATTCCTTGAATGTATGGACTACAATTACAATAACTTTTAATATCCTTCTCCACTAATTCTATCACTTATTATCATTTCTAGGTGTATTTCTCCTCACTGATTTTTTTTTACTCCTCATTACATGTTACATTCTCTCAATTCTTTGCATGCCTGGTAATTTGATATGGAAACCCCATCATTGGGAAATTTACTTTATTGGATGTTAGGAATTTTAGTGTCTGTCATGGTACTTGTTTGTTAACCTGGGTTGCATTTAGTCATTTGAAAAGACTTTAATCTTCCGAGGATTACCTTTAAGCTTTGATGGGCAGAAATACAGAAATCTTTAGTTTAGTGCTAAATTTTGCCCCACTACTGAGACAATACCCCTCTGAATATTCTACCTAAGGTCCCTGAATTGTAAGATTTTCTATTCTCACTAGTGGTGACACAGACATGCCCAGCCTTGTGAGCCCCATAAATTGTTTACTCTGCTCTTTTGGGGTGGTCTTTTTCCAGGACTCAGATAATTTCTTCACATACATGCGTTCACCTGTAGTCAGCTAAAGACTTCACGGGGACCTTCCGATGATTTCTAGAGCTCTCAGTCTGGGAAGTTCTCTCCTTTGTTGTACTCTGCCCTGTGGACTTTAGCTGCCTCGGCCTTGTGAACTCCCAGCTTTGTCTCATCAATTCAAGTAGTCTGCTAGGTTCAGGCAGATCTGAGATTTTAAAAGGTTAAAGATTACTTAAAGTCCTTTAAAGTGATCCACATCTTTCTTTCTTTGCTCAAAAGGTACAATAAAATGGAAGAAAGAAGGGAAAGATGGACAGAGGAAGAAAGCAAGGAAGGAAGAGAAGAGGGAAAAAATTTGGAGGGAAGGTGATATAGCAAAATATAATACGTTCTCTACATTCTCAGTGTTTTCTTTCTTGAACACATTGCTTCTACTTCAACCATCCCACCAAAATAACTCTGCCAAAGGTAAACTGAAGTGCCTCAATTCCCAAATGCATAGGATTTATTTCAACCTTTAACTCACTGGATATTCTCCTATATTTATATTGCTGTTCTTTGCAACGTACAGCACACCCTTCTGTTCACGGCTGCCTTCTCCTATCTGCACTCTTGTGTTTTATAGAATTCTTCCTTCAACCTTCTTCTCTATAATATGCTCGTCGTAGTTGATCTCATTAACAGCCACAGTCTTTACTGTGCTAATGGATTTTGTATCGAGATCCCTAGACAAAGCCTCACCTGTTCAGAGGTATATTGGTGAGTGTCCGTTTGATGTCACCCTCTCGATGTTCCACGGATTCCTCAACCTATGGATGTTCAAGGTTAAACTCACTTCACCTCCAGTGTTTACCAAATTCCTTGCCTTCCAGCATACTCAGATTCTTTTTCCTGGGCTCTTTTTTGGTCACATATCTCTACCTGGACCCTATACTCCATATCAAGGTACTCTGTTTAATTCTATCATAGCAGTGATCATAAAGGATTACTTTGTTTTTTGAAGAATAGTTGATTTACAATATTGGGCCAATCTTTGCTGTACAGCAAAGTGACTCAGTTATACACATATAGACATTCTTTTTTTCTATTCTTTTCCATTATGGTTTATCAGAGAATTTTGAATATAGTATTTATTTGATTCTTGCTTGTAGGCTCTTAGCAACCAGGCAGCGATAGTTACGTCTTTTACTTCTGTATCAACAGTATAGCACTGTCAGCCCAAGCCTGGCCACGTGGAGTGGTTTCTATAACAAACAACTGTTGAATGAATGGAGGGCAAACCATTAGAGTCACATGAAATAGCAGAAAGAACACTGCACAGAGACTGAACTATAGTACCTGCTCTATCCTCACCTAACTTTTTACCTTGTGCAAGTTAAACCATCTTCGAGTATTTGTCTCATTTCTCTCCTTCAGTCAAGAATACAGCCCAAAGTTCTGTTTGATGATGCCACGTAATTATGTGTGAAATAACTTTTATAAATATGAATGACTATTCAATATAACACGTCATATACATAAAACAGACTTAGTGAATTTTATGCACATTGATCCAAATAGTTCCATTTTGAAAGGATTTTATTTCTCTCCCTATATATTAACTTCTTAAATTTACTAATGCAAGGACTCCTCCATGAAAGAGCGTAAATTATGAGGAAATTTAATATTAATATATTGGAATATACTATGAAAATACTTTATGGGTTCCTTGGAACACCTATTAAATTCAATAAAGATGAGTGAACATAAAACCAAATGAACGTGAGCCTGTTCTTTTATGGCCCTTTAACCTGGTAGACCCACCCCTGATTTATGAAGCTGGTATGACATAAAAATGGGCAGTCAGGGCTTCCCTGGTGGCGCAGTGGTTGGGAGTCCGCCTGCCGATGCAGGGGACACGGGTTCGTGCCCCGGTCCCGGAAGATCCCACGTGCCGCGGAGCGGCTGGGCCCGTGAGCCATGGCCGCTGAGCCTGCGCGTCCGGAGCCTGTGCTCCGCAACGGGAGGGGCCACAAGAGTGAGAGGCCCGCGTACCACAAAAAAAAAAAAAAGAAAAAAGGGCAGTCAGACTTCCCACATGGTTCTGCTCAACCTCTCTTACATTCTACTTTAAAAAAAAAAAAAAAAAAAAGTAAACTTTAGTTTTTACACATCACTTGTCCAAACACCCCTGATATTTAGAGGAGTCCATGTATTGAAAGGGAAAAAGTAATTCTAACTGTGTGTTCTCAGCCACTTGTCAGCCTGTCAAGGCATGTATTTATTTAATAGTGGTAGTGTTAATAGGAAAAACAATAAAATAAGAGTAAAACTAGTCTGAAATTATCCTTAAACAAATTTGTGGAAATAAGAGGAAAGATTGCATAACTTAATACTAAAAATTCTAAAATTTAGATAAGTTGTCCTTGAAAGAATAAAATGTTTTATTTATGTCAATTTATTTTAACAACAAAATGAGCCATTGATTTGAAATTACATAGTTTCTTTTTGAGAATTTCTATCCAGAGTAGATTTTCCTCCCTACTGATTGGAACAGAGCATTTGATACAATAGTTTTGAGTAGGAAACCTCAGCCAAATACCTTCAAACACCGTCCCTCTATATCGGCACATGCTAAACATACTGGTGGATATGCCCACCTGAAACTATATGGCTTTATTCAGATATTCTTTTGCTGCCCAAGATGTAGCATAAACTCAGACTAATTTATCAAGTCTGATTTATCATGTGATTATAGTTGGGTTTTGACTTATAAGATGAGAAAAATTTGTGAACAAAAAGTAGTAAGTGTTTTGAAGTTTTACTTTCTGTCTCTTCTCTTGAAAGATAATATACAGGAAAATAGAGTAATTGCAGAAAACCCTGGTCCACATTTATTAATAATAGGTGCTATTACATACATAGAATGCAAATAAATTTTATGTTAGACAAATACATGAAGTATTTAACTATAATAAAATAGGATTTTAGTAATTTTTGAATAAGTTGGGACCATTTTCTCTATGAAGGAGATGTGAGATTGTTTGACCTATTAATAGCTGATAATTACATAGAATGTTGTATATTTAAGAATACTCCCGTCATCACATATACACAATAAATTTTCAAAACCTATTAGCTTCATCAAAATGGCTCATGATGGAGGATTCAAACTATAAAATAAAAAGTTTTAAACTCCTAGCCACATAGATATTGACTAGCAAAATCTCTAAAGTCAAGGGATATGTCTTTCAATGTTCATTGTACCTCATTTGCTACTCACCTGATTTGCACTCGAAAACTTTGAGGGCCATGTCAGTATCCTCTTCATGTGTGTGAGAGCACTTCATATACGTTCACTTAAAACAGAGCTTGGATATTGGAGTGCATGTATTCTTTCAAACTATGATTTCCTCCAGATATATATATGCCCAAGCATTAAAAAGAATGAAATAATAGCATTTGCAGAAACATGGGTGGACCTAGAGACTATCATACTAAGTGAAGTAAGTCAGACAAAGACAAATATCATATGATATCACTTATCGGATAAAGAAGATGTGGTATATATATATATATATATATATACAATGGAGTATTACGCAGCCATGAAAAAGAATGAAATAATGCCATTTGCAGCAACATGCATGGACCTAGAGATTATCATACTAAGTGAAGTAAGCCAGACAGAGAAAGACAAACATCATATGATATTGCTTATATGTGGAATCTAAAAAAAGTGATACAAATGAACTTATGGACAAAATAGAAATAGATCCACAGATGTAGAAAATAAATTTATGGTTACCAAAGCAGGAAGAGGGGGGAGTAAATTAGGAGTTTGGGATTAACATATACACACGACTAGATATAAAATAGATAACCAACAAGGACCTACTGTATAGTACAGGGAACTCTGCTCAATATTCTATAATAACCTAAATGGGAAAAGAACTTGAAAAAGAATAGATACATGTATATGTATTACGGAATCATTTGCTGTATATCTGAAACGAACACAATGTTAATCAACTATACTCCAATATAAAATAAAAAATTTTTAAAAAGAGATTTAAATCCCACAAACACAGACTTTTAACAAATAAAAGAAACCTCAGTTGAGTCCCAAACAAATAAAAACAAACAAACAAAAAAAAAAAAACAGAGCTTGGAGGTAGGACTTCCAGAATGGCGGAGTGAAGGCCTTCAAAAAACTACACATCCATTTAAACAACAAAAACACTGGCAAAATTGTCAACATTAACTTTTTCGGAAACTCCCAGGTAATAGAAAAAATGGTTCATCCTGTACAAAGCATCCTCAATATAAGGAAACACTGACTTCTCATCAGAAATCATGGAGAACAGAAAGCAGTGGGACATTCAAAGTATTGAAAGTAAAGATTATTAATCAAGAATGCTACATTCAGCCAAGTTAAGTTATTCCCAGATAAACAAAAAGGGACAGAATTTCTTGCTAGCAGACCTACAATACCAGCTAAAGGAAATCATTTCAGCCAAAAAAATAAAATCAAATAAGAACATGCAAAATAATAGGCTAAATCCACAGGAAATAATAAAGAGTACCAGTGAATGAAATTAGTTTGATAAATATAAGAGAGAATATAAATATATTTTTTGGTCATATATTTTTCTCATGTATAATTTGAAAGACAACTGCATAAAGCAATCATTATAAAAATGTGTTATTCGTTAATAATGTAGAAAGATTTAACTTATATGACAATTATAAACCAAGGAGGGGAGAATGACACAATCTGGGAGCAAAATTTCTGTAAACTATTTCAATTAAGCTAGTATTAATCTAAGACAGTTTTAAGTTAAGATGTTAATTGTAATCCTCAAGACAATCATTTAGAAATAGAAAACAGAAAACCAGTAGAAAAGTTCAAGAAAATTAAGAGCTGGTCTTTTGAAAAGATAGACAAAATTGATAAAATGTTAGCTAGACTAAGAAAAAAGGAGAGAAGAATCAAATAAATAAAATCAGAAATGAGAGAGGAAACATTACAACGGATACCACAGAAACACAAAGGATTATAATAGACTATTAAAAACAATTATCACCTGATTACCAAATGGGCAAAGAACCTGAATAGACGTTTTTTCAAAGAAGACCTACAAACTGCCAACAGGTACCTGAAAAGGTGCTCAACTGCACTAATCATCAGGGAACTGCAAAGCAAAACTGCAATGAGACATCGCCTCACACCTGTTAGGATTTTCTTAATGAAAAAGCCAACAGATAACCAGTGTTGGCGAGGATGTAGAGAAAAGGGAAGGCTTCGCTCTACATTGTTAGTGGGAAGGTGAACTGGTACAGTATGGTGGTTCCTCAAAAAAATCAACAATAGAACTACCATATAATCTAGCAAACCCACTTCTGGGTTATATATTGAATATCTGGTGAAAATAAAATCAGTATCTGGAAGACATATCTGACTCCCACGTTCATTGCAGGAATATTCACAATAGCCAAAATATGGAATCTAAGTGTCCATCAACATATATTTATAGACATTATATTTATACATTATATATATGATATATATAATTCATCTATGAGGAAGAAGGAAGGAAATCCTGACATCTACAGCAACATGGATGAACTCAGAGGTCATTATGCTAAGTGAAATTAGTCAGACAGAGAAAGACAAATACTGTACGATCTCACTTATATGCGCAATCTTTAAAAAAAAAAACAACAACAAAGAAAGTCAAATTCATAAAAACAGAGAACAGAATTATAGTTACCAGGGCCTGGGGCGGCGGGGTGAAGATGGCGAGATGCTGGTCAATGTGTATAAGCGTTCATTTATAGCGTAAGATGAACAAGCTCTGGGGATTTAATGTTCAGCATGGTGACTATAATTAATAACACTGAGTTATGTACTTGGAATTCATTGAAAGTAAACCTTTAGAATTCTCAATACACACTCAAAAAAAGGTAACTATGTGAGATGAGATGAGAGATGTGTTAATTAATCTGATTGTGGTAATCATTTCACAAAATATATTTATATATGTCAAATCATCACGTCGTATACTTAAACATGTACAATTTTATTTGTCAGGTATACTGCAATAAAGCTGATTTGAGAAAAAAAACTGTAGTCAAAAAGTGGCAATAATCCAAATATCTATCAACTGATGAGAGGATAACAAAGTGTGATGTATCCACTCAATAGAATGCTATTCTACAATAAAAAGGAATGAAATCCTGATACATGTTACAACATGGATGAACCTTCACAACTTTGCTAAGGGAAAGAAGGTAGTCTCAAAAGATCATGTGTTGTATGATTCCATTTATATGAAGAGTTCAGAGGAGTCAAATCTATAAAGAGTATGTTAGTGATTTTCCTAGAAGAGGTAGTGGTGGGCAGATGGGGTGTGACTGTTAGTAGGTGCAATGTTTCTTCATAAGGTGGTGAAAATGTCCTAAAATTATTAAAACTTGGTGATGGTTGCACCTGTGAATATACTAAAAAAGTTAAGTTGTACACCTTAAAAGGGTGAATTTTATGGAACATAAATTTGATCTCAATAAAGCTGTTTTAAAAAACCGAGAAGAGTCCAAGTTGTATTATGTTTATCTCTTTGAATTTCCATCTTATCCATAAGACTATGTCTTTCCCAGGGATGTGGGTAGACTAGGTCTTATTATTAGTTGAATCCCCAGCTAACACTCAGTTTCTGGTTTGTTCCTACTGCTATTTATCAAGGAATACATAGACTCAATACATAAACATAAATATATTTCCAAATCATAAAGTCAAATTAGGGCAAAAGATTGTCTGACTTTTTAACTTTTGTAGAATCATCACCTGGAATTGTCCTGCTTTATCATAAGCAGTTAATACATACTTATTGGATAAACTATTGATAGACAAAATTATCTTAGTCACCATTTTGGGGGGTGCATTAGGTTATGATGATAATGTTAAAGACACTGTAATAGAACCAAACTTTTTTTTTAACCTCTGAAACTGTCTGACCCTGGAACACATGGACAGTCCTTTCATTACCTGGGTGAACTCTCTGCTTTAGTAATTTGCATTTTAAAATTAATATATGACATACAGCTTCACTTCTTGTTTTAAATTTCTGTTTATTTGTCAAAGGATGATCTAATAAATCTAATACTTTCATACAGAATTCTTTTCTGTAGAGTTCAGAGTATAAATAACACATAGATGATAAGATCCTTGAAGGAAGGGTCTTATCCAAATGTAACATCATCATCTACTACAATGTCATCTCAAAATATATTTATTGAGATAATCAATATTTGGTATGCTTATAAAATTCCTTCCCTAAGATAAAATTCTGCTGTTTCCTACCCAATATAAAGTCTTATTTCTGTAAAAGACAACAAGGAGCTATATCCCCCAGGTATTTTAAGAATCCTAGAAAGGACATTCTCCTTCTGCCTTTATACCTTTTTTTTGTTTGCATTGCTGAATAATATATGCTTATTCCTTATCACAATCAGTTTATCAGCATATTTTCTTAATCTTTCATAAGGCATAGTTCTTTTCCAGAAGGAGACCTTTCTCACATGGGTTCTGGTGGTGTCTGTAGACTCTTCTGATTCCTGGCATGGCTATTGAGCCGTTCTGAAGGAAACCTGTGACCACCACAAAAAAAGGACAACCTTTAAGTATATGCATATTAAGGTAACTACTAAACTAATGGAACCACTAGTGGTACCCATGCTCAAAGGCGGGGTGTATCCTATTGCAGTGTTAGGAGGTCTTCAACATATACAAATTCCCACGACCAAACTTAGGTTTCACTTTCTCTGAAAACATCTTAAGGTGCTTAGGCGTGCGCATCACAGGGCTTCCCGCTGCTATCACTGGGTGGCCTCAGTTTCCCAGCTGCTCTTTTAATTCCCGGCCATTCCCGGGGATTTCTGCGATTTCCAGGAGCCACTCTCATGAACCCCAGAGGGCTGGTGTGGAAACAGCTCCCATGAGTGTATATAAGCAAAAACATAAACGAGAATGAAGAGACGGTGCCTGATCCCCCAGATCTATCTGCTGCGTTAAAAGTCTCCTAATAAGGAATCCATTTAGATTGTTGGAGATTTTCAGAGTTTCCAAAGAAACTTGGTTCACAGTTTCAGAGAGCAGGCTTCTCAGTGCTGCAGAGGACACCAAAACGGACTGACGTCCAGGAACCAGCAGCAATCATAATAAAAGACCAAATAGAAACAGTTTTTGTTTTATTAGACAGATCATCGAATGTGAAACAGAGGAAACGGGATCACCTGTAACCTTTCGGTGGAAGAAAATTAGCATATTCCCTCAAAATATGCTTTTAGCTCCACTGTCTGGACTGGCTGAGAATGTGTCTGCCCCAGCACATTCTGAGTGCAGGTAACGACTCTATCATGACTCTGCCTTTCATATATCTAGCATAAAAAAAGGGTATTCTGCTTCAAGTACTGTAATACAAATGTTCTAATTTAATGCGTGAGTGACTTGGATCCGGCCAATTATTATTCATATTGTTGGTTATGGCTATTGCCTCAATGAGTCTTTTGAACCAAGTGTGTTAGTTCTAATGTCCCAGGTTTTGGTTTCAATGTGTAGAGATATTCTTTTCACCAGATTCCAATGAATATATCTTAACCTTAATATTTCTTAATTCTGAATGATCCCTATTTTGTGGTTCAAGTTCGTCTTTGAAACAATGAGGCACCCACCTGATTTTCCAACATTTAGTGCTGATATTTCTCCTGCCAAGCCAAACCTCCCCTGGTTCCTCACTGAAGTCAAAGACTGGCCCGTTGGTGGTCTTTGATTTGCCCATTGCCTTGAGGGATCTCATCCTCCAAACCACATGCATCTGATATGTGGTTGCATCTGTCTTTTCAGTCCCACCTCTAAATTTAACTTTGCCATGAAACCGTTCCTTCTGTATCCCATCAATTGTAAGCAACCTCTCATTTCCCAGTCTCCATCCTTGGCAATGTGACTCTCTCACACGGTGTATACCATGTTTCTTCTTATAATACAGTGTGATTTTGTGTGCTTGGTTGACACCTGCCTTAAAGGTAGGATTCTCATCATCTTTTTACCTGTCACGTTGCAAGGGAGATCCTTTGAAGATAACAGGTACTTAACTAATATGTGGTTTTGAATAAAGACTTGAAAGAACTGGCATAAATAAATGTGATACAGTGACAAGAAACATCTGAGTAGTCCTCTACTGGGTGACTTGGGAAACACTGTGTCATATTTCTGTTAAACAGGATCCCCCCTTTTATGAAATGAGGGCAATGGATAGTGTCATGACTTTACTCCACTTCCAACATTGTGTCATGTGCCCCAGTGGAGTGTGAAGGAGAAGCAGAACCAGGAGAAATCAGCCTTGTTTGCCTCATGCTTTGCCCTTCTCAAGTATTGGTCCTTGAGAATATCATTCTAATAGGGTGATCCAGGAGCAGTATCCTTACTCTCAAACTGTAGGAAATAATACAAAGAGTATCTAGTCTTCTCCCAGCATGGTGTAGTATAAAGTATGAGAACATCAATCCAGAAAATGTAGCTGTTTTATTTTTCCTATGCTTCATGCAACCTGTGTTTCCATGGAAAAAATTACTTAATCTCTCTGTGACTCTTTGGTAAGTTTGTAAGATGAGGCTAATAATACCAACCACCCAGATTTCATAAAGTGCTTACCTAAATTAGCAAGCACAAGGCTGTACAGAGTACATTAACAGCAAGGCCGCTGGAGTCAGACTCTCTAGGTGAGGATAAAAGACTTGCAAATTCCTGTGTGATCTTTGAAAAGTCACACCTCTCTGTATTCTAGTTTTCTCCTGTGTCCAATGGGGATCATCACTTCTATCTGGTAAAATGTTTCCAAGGGTTAAAAGACTTAATACTCAATGATAGAGTTTGGAACCTGTTATAAACCTCAGTAAGCGTTAGATCTGTTCATTAAGTGGTCAACAATTAGTTCATGTCACTCAACACTGCACGATGGCTGATGGAAGTGACAGCCTCTCCCCTCAATTCATTCAAGGACTGTGGGAGAGGATGAAGTGAGAAGACAAAATCCTCTTATCTCCTACCTCTATCCTTCACAGTGTCTCTGCTCTCCCTTCTGCTAGACCACTGTGATGGAAAATTGACTCCCTTCTTCATTTTGCGGCTAGTGGTTATGACTCAAATACCCCTTCCCTACTTCTTTAAGCCCGGGTTATGCATTCATTATGGAGCACTGCTGAATGCTAATCATGACTTCTATAATTGCCTATTGTGCATTAAAAATGACCTTCCCTGTCCCTGGTCACTACTTTCTACCTTTCCCCTGACCACGTACCCTCCTGTGCCATTCTTTGATCCATCTGAGTGGATTGGGCTTCACACTGTCTATCTGAGATACTTGTATTAGCTTTTCCTGCTATACACTAATGTCCCTCCCTTGACCTTCACATTTTTCTTGGAGCCCACTGTAAATTCTAATTCAGGGTCCAAATCCTATCTGGCTAGCCATGTCTTACTTGCCTATATTGTCTTTGTTGAATTATAGACCTGGAGACCAAGATTCAGCGTCTTTCAATTGGCAAAACACAAATGGCAGGGGGAAAAACTATAGAATTTATATTTGAGAAATATTTAAGTACTGAAGGTGACACAGATGCTGTTGTCATTAATCCAACCTCGCTTAACACATTTTCCAACCCCTAGTGCTAAACAAAGAGGAAATGGTCCAGTGTTAGAACAAAGGCAGAATTACCTCAACTTTTCTACTGTGGGCAAAAGAATCAAACAGAAATAAAAGAATTTGACTAATACTGCTATCTTTAGCGCCAAATTTGTTTTTGGAGAGATGGAAATCACATTTGAACCCAAACTTTGAGGTGAATAGCAAGTATAATGGGGGACTACACATTTCAGAATATTTTACAGTTAGAGCTGCTACTGTTTATTGAGTTCCCTACACTCTGCTTGGTGCCTTACATGAACTGTCTTATTTTTCACCAACATAGCTACTATTATTTCCATTATAGTGAGTAATTAAAACGAAATGAGGAACCCTCAATGCGTTCACTCAGATCCCATTAGTTAAGATGTCAACATCACGATATTTTACACCTACTTTTTCCAATAGCATCTTCCATCGCTGTCTCCATGTCACCCATATTATTTTTCTTCATTCCACTTGTTACCACTTAGAATGAAAATATTATGCATTTGTTTGTTTACTGCTAAATTTTCCCTCTAATACTTAAGCTCCATGAGACAGACACCTCCTCTGCTTGGGTTACATGAAATGTCAGACCACAGAATGGTACCTGGCAAGGAGCAGAAGTTGCTAAATATTTGTGTAATGAAAACATAAAGAATCTGAGCCACAGAAGGATCAAATAGCTTACCTCCCCAAGGGTGGCCAATTAATAGGAAGAAAGAGCAGGATTTGGACGAAGGTGGTGAGCATTACAGTAAAGCACAGTTCCCTCCACTATGCCATATGCTGCTCATATCTCCAAATGACTGTTTCCTGTCACTAACATTGACAGGGGGGCATCCTACTTTCTTGCATCCATCCCAGGGTCATGACCAACTCAACAGCAAAGATAAATGGAAAGTCTAATCCATCCCTATGACCAAAAATACTGTTTAAGATGCTGCAGAAAAGGGACTTTTTAAAAGGAGATGTGATTGATTTATCCCTAACTTACTAATTGCATTTTATGGAGAGAGTTTACACCCACCACTGTTCATGAAGCTCTGAGGAAAAATAGAAGAGAAGGAAAGAAGGTTAAGAAGAAGAATGTGTCATTCATGTGGACTAATGAAGGCATCTCTATCTTGCGTGACCACCTTTTCATGTGTTTCTTTTTAAACTGCAGTCAATGAAAAAGACAGACATTCTCACTATTAATGGACATTTGATTAGGCAGAAGTATGCTTTCCTCATGCTAATGATTAGTAATGTTCCTCTGTACGTGGATTTCATTGCCTTGAGAAAAATACCTCTTTCATTTGCATAATTTAAAGATCCCTCTCAATCATCTAACATTAATTCAGTTAATATTTTTAACGCAAAACGTAGCTCAGTATCATGGTGCATGCCTTTTCTCAAAATTGCTTTGAATTTCCAAGTGTGATACCTTGAAAATTGGGATCTCTGTAGACTTTGATGGTGACTTTAATGGCAAAAGTATTTCTACGCTTACCTCATTGCTTTCTGTTCTGATCCTATTCTCAAAATTGCTCGCACCTAAGCCCAGTTGGAGCCCAGGTGCCATTTCTGTTACTTAACCAGCAGCTGTGTCTTTTAAATCGTCGCCCAGCCATTGAAGAGCGGACATTTAAAATACCTCTTTCAATAAAGAGGGTATCTCTAGCAGCTGTATAGGAGCTGATCTCATCCTTTCTCTTTTATCTCATATAACACTCACCACAGACTAACATAATGATCCTCATCCTTGAAAATTTGTAATTCATGCCAGCCAAAGAATGGGAAAATTCAATGAGAGAAATGATCTTTGAAAATGTTATTTCTTTCCCTTCATTCATATATGAAACACCGAAACTTCATGGCTAGTCATTATAAAAGAAGATGTAGGAAACGAAGCAAAAACAATCCTTAAAATTGAAAAGAGGAGGTTGGCATACACAACAAAATAGGTAAGGATATAAATGAATGACACCTTCCATTTTTCCTCCATGGTGAACTTTTAGAGAAAAACAGAATCTTGCACATATTGCAGATTGGTGCTCTTTTTTTTCCCCAAATAGGCTTCAAACATTTTAATATGATTTGGTCCAGGCTTAGAGATGGTAACGTAGTCCTTCTGGTAGGAACCGATTTCATGTTTTCAGAAAGTCATAAATCCTTGCTTCTTTAATAATAGTTCTTTAGAAAGCTAAGATCAGGAAAAGTAAATATTATCTCTGTTTTTATGTTTATTACATGAGATTAAGATTTTTCTTTTTCAAGTTTGTTTCTTGTTCTTTGAATTTGCTGTATCAATGAGTTTATGGTAAGAAGCAAGTCTATAACGTTGTACATGTACGAATTCATTCGATATGTTCTTTTGCTCTGTTCCAGATCATGTTGAGCACACACAAAAGTGAGTAGCTCATGAAAGTACGGGGAGTGATTAGATAAATAATACCAATAAAACCAGGCATGATGTTACTGCGATCAAGTACTGGTCCTGATTAAGTGCTACAAAATTTCAGATACAGACTGATCACACGCTCCTGAAGAAACTGAACAGATTTCCTGAAGGGAAGTCGTGTTGGCTGGGCCTTCCTGTGCAAGACTGAGGCAAGCACTGAGGAGGGGATTGGGCTTTAGAAATGATGGCTGTGCTAAGAACCAGGCTCTGAGTTGGAGAAGCGTGGACAGCATTCAGAGAGAAGCAAATACTGGTGATCCTCGCTGTGGAATGGGATGATCATCAGGGGTTAGCGGTAGAGAGGCTATGAAGAGGAATTGGGGGTTGGGTTGGGGAAAACGCTCGAACTTAGGACAGACTGTAGAAACTCTAAAAGTGTGGAGAACTTAAATTGCATGCAAGCAAAGATTCTTTTGAGATGAAATGACAATACGGTTATTTTATTTCCATTCAAACCCCATGTATTTGGAAACATCTAACACAGAGCACTTACAATGTACAAAGAATTACACATAAATTACTGTATTTACTTCTTATACTAGCGCTATGAGCTAGCTGTTATCATTGCCATTGTAAAAGAGGAGAAACTAGGACCTGGTGATGAAAAGATCTTATAAGATCACAGGTCTCAAAACTGTCAAAGCCAACATCTGGTCCAGGGGGCGGAACACTAATGCTCACCTCAAGGTACTCTGGCACAGGTAAGTGGTAAACATGGTTCAGAGCAATTTCAGTGAAAGGAACTGTATCTTTATAAATAGTTCATTTAAATGAGGTAAACAAGGAAGACAGACAAAAATAAACACAAAATGTTTTATTACTATACGCGTCTTCCAACTTAGATACTTTTTTCCTCAAGATTTTTTTTAATTAGAGGGGTATCATTGTCTTTCCAGAAACATGGAAAGTATAAAATAAACAGGCCAGGATGAATGGGAATATTACACAGACACCACTTTGTGATTTATCTAAGCGATACTTACACAGAGGAAAAAATCTTTGCATTAGAAGAATCGTTTTTTCACTTCTAAAAATATTTTCAGACATAGCAGCTACCAACTGTGTATCAGGCAAATAGAGGATAAAATCCTTCTTTTGGGCTAAAAAGCATGAAATGCTTTGCTTAAAACTCATTGGTAAATAATCTTCTGGGAATGATTTCGAGGAGAAAGCTGCAATCCATGGAGGCTGCAATTATGAGTTCAGTAAGATTACGTGAGGGTAGAGGTGGGAAATGCAGCCTCCTGTATTCAAGGTTGCTCTTTACCTGCTCTGGTGCTAATGCTTCCCCTGGCTCTGCTCTGGTTTCTTTTTTGTTTTGTGTGTGTGTGTGTGTGTGTGTGTGTGTGTTTCTTACTTTTTTAAAAAAAATTTTACTTTGTAAGCATTACACCTTTTAAAATGCTAGGAACCCAAAAACTAACACAGTGATCAAAATGAAATTAAATCAGTGGTTTATATAGCATAATGTCATAATATTTTCCATACTATTTTCCCTTGCCTTATTAATATAACCATCAGTCTATTAGCTTTAACTGCTGCTGAAGACTGAGCAGATGTCTTCAATGAATACTTCCATCCATAATTACCCCTTCTTTTTTTCCTGAGAAGTTCAGCTAATTCAGATCCTACCAATGTATATGAAAAGTTTAAATGATTTCTCCCCAAATGCATTACCTTTTTCTTATCTACATTAAATTCCATCTGTCATTATGTTGCACAGTCTCACACTTTGATTAGATCCTTCTGGAGTTGTTAACAATCCTTGCTAGTTTGTTTTTCTTTCTTTTTTTTTCTCTAACCTAAATAATCTCATGGCATTTTACAGAAGAACTTTTTTAGCAGTTATGACTTTTTGCCAGCCTTGCCTTTGTATGGATTTGCTATTAGTATTGTGTATGCATAGAAATGTGGTAAGTGTGATGCTTCAGCAATGAAAAAGCATAGTCACTGAAGCAAAAGCAATCCAAAAAATAGAAAATAAAATCAAGTCTGGAAACCTTTTACTGCCTTTTTGTGCAGTGTTCACATATCTGTGTTTCTGAAATAATGTTGATTAATTGCCATTAATGGAATCAGGAGAACTCATTGGCAATCGTGTCTTCTACCAAAAATTGTGAGTATCTGAGCATCCTCTCATCTATGTTTTCCAAATCAATAGAAATCATTTTGATTGGAAAAAAATCGGCTCTTGACTCTTATTCTTCAAAGACATTTTAAGTAAAGATATTTGCCATTATGTTATTTCCCACTAAAAGGAATCTAAATCTAGGAATTTGATTTCTAAAGCACAGATTGGTTATCTGGCTCTTAGGAACTCCTTAAGCCGGCATTTCAAGGAAGAGGAGTCATTGTTTTCTTGCAGTTTGTTTTAAACAAAGGTAGAGATGGGAGTTTACCTAGTTGGTTTAGTTCCAACATTTAGGATTGTTTTTCTACTTCCCAGTCAGGTTCACCAAATCTTGAAGTTGTAAGGGACTCTAATCATTCATCTTAAACTCCAACTCAATGGAGCCGTCTCTTCTATTTGTTCATTTAATCGAGAAATAGTAAGTGAATCCCAGCTCTCTCTTGGGGCTGGGAATACTACCGTGAACAAAACAGACATGGTCCCTGCCCTTCTGAAGCATCCTTGATTTAGTGACCACATCACTGGGCTGGAGTCCTTCCAGTCATAGGAAATAGTTAAATACAATTCCTTAATTAATTAATTAATTCAGGCATTATGCTAAGCGATTTGCCTGTACTACCTAATTTAATATTTCTTAATATTCTATATAGATACTTATTCCCATTTTAAGGATAAAGAGATTAAAGTTTAGAAGATTAATGTCATGCTCAACGTATACAACCAGCCAATGAATGAACTGGAACTGGATTCCAGTTATATCCAAATTCCAGACCCCTTGCTAAGTGGTCCATTCCCTGGGGGTAATGATATTTGCTAAGAATTCCACTTTACGTTCATCTCCAGTCACATTCTTGGAAGATTTGATCCATTGATCATGGTTCTGCTATGTGAAATTACAAAAACTCATTTCTGTTTCATATAGAAACGCCTTAAATCATTGAAGACAGGTTTCAAGTTCATCCTATTTTTTTCCCCAACAAACGTAATTTCCCCACAGGCTAGTAGCTGCAGATCTCTTAGAATTGTGACCAATTTTCTCTGGATTTACACTTTTTTTCAGTTTCCTTCTTGAAATGTGTCACCATGTCCTAGACACGTATAGTGCCTGGCAGTTTATTATCTCATTTGATGCCCACAAAACCATTGAATTATATATTATTCTCACTTTCACTGAAGAAACCATATCTTGGTGCAATGAAGACAATTAAGTCAGGATACCCAAAATGTAAGAGGCATAAAAGGATGGCAAACCAATGTTTTGGGGTCTACCAGGCCAAGTGCAAAAATAATTATTTCTCTATAAAAGGACAATAAACATTTGCTTATTGATAGATATTTGAACATCAAACAACATTAAACTTATTTTCGATAAAGATGAACACTTATGTTCTTTGGAAACATACAACTAACTCACCTGTAGTTTTGTTTATAACTAGGTATTCCCCTCCTTGTTTGAAAATAGTGCCCTAGTTGCCTAACTTCTCATGTCCAAAGGAATACAAGAAAACTCTGTTTTCACAGAAAACCAAGATCAACTCCAAGCTTGGTATGTCTTCAGGAGCAAATACATTTATTCCGTGGGGAGAGAGGAATAGGGGGAGATAACAAAGAATATCGCCCGCCTTGAGACCAAATAAAAAGAGGGAGAAGCTAACGACAAAGACATCGTTAGGTCTGCGAGATTGACGCAGGGAAAAGACGGAGGCAGTGTTCCTAGGGAACGCGCCCTACGACAGCCACCCGTGTATGCCTGCGTGTGGGAGTGTGTGTGTGTGTGTGTGTGTGTGTGTGTGTGTGTGTGTGCTCATTCAACAAAATTTCAGTGCCTTTTGTTAATCTCCAGGCACTGCTCTGTGCTCTGGTAGAGAATACAAGCAGCATATAAGGTCTTCTGCTTTTAAAGAATTCACATCTTTATTCACATACACAAATTATGCATAACTCACTGCTCACACGTATCCATTCATAATATATATTCATTGACTACGTATATTCATGCATATATACATTATTTAGATTGGGATCAGATTCTTTCGGGCACTTCTTTTTTCTCATGTTCTGAGAAGTGGCTCTATCGATCCCATAGCCACTGACACCTCCAGAGAACCAAGCATAACAACAACCACGACATGCTGCATCCCCAAATGGCTTCAAGTCACATATACACACTTGGAAGGAGTTGCTGCAAGAGTGTTTTTATATGAGCTGGTTTTTCAGGCTCTTCTCACAATAGGCATTTCAGACCAGCACATTATTCTGATTGAGATTCCTGCTGTTATTTTAATGTGCTGTTCATTATCACCATTAAGAAATCGACATAGAGGTTTATGTAGACCAAACAATTAAATAGAGACTTTTCCTCAAGGCCAGGATTAGGGTCTATGCAAACCAGGTTTCAAGTGACAGATAAGGGAAGTGCCCTGAGCAATGAGATCCTCTTTGCATCTGGACTCCTTTCATAGCTCAGATAACGAGGTGGAGAATGAACTTTAAGTATTGGCATGACCAGCCATGACCCTTCTCAAGATCAGAAAAGGAGGTCTACATCTAGCAAGACAGTTGTAATCAACTGATGCTCACGGCTTCTGTGTATTTTAAGAAAAATAGTTATCTAGACTTAAAATGAATAGAAAGGCAAAAGTGCATTGTAATTGATAAAATTAAAAAGCAGTTGGTTACCTAATGGTCTGTTCACTTTTGTTTCCCTACAGTGCTAGCTTTTCTGGAAGGTTTTCTTTAATATTCCTGGTTTTTGCGTGTTTACAAACCCCAGTGGGGTCAATCATTTTTCTTGCACGTTTCTCCTTGGTCGACTTTCATTTTTATCAAAACTGAGTCGTAAATCTGTTACCAAAAAGAAAAAAAATCACTTCTATATTTCTCTAAGATGAGTATGACATGGTCCCCAAAGTGCCTTTCAAGACATGCTTGAAGGAGCCTCTGCTTTCACCACTGCGCCTGATGCAGGATGCAGCAGAACTTGTTTACAATACCTTCCTATAACCAACTCATAACATTTTAATTTAATGGGATTTGTAACTCATGTTTCAATTAAAAGTAAAATTATTATGTTCCTCAGTTTGTGTGATTTTTTTGATAGAGTAGTACATTTATATGGTAATTTTCCAAAGATCAACTTTATTTATCGGTAAGAAGCTATTTCAAGATTGTTGTATATTTTCTTTGCTTATGAAAGGTTATCACATTTAATTGCCTGATCTTATTTGGGTTGCAATCATAGTCATTAATTAGTAGGAAGGTGAGGGACAGCATCATATCTAACTATCTGTTATGGCTGCTTTAATGAGGAAAATACCTGCCATCATTTTAAAGGCATTCTGTATACTTCACAAATACAGCTTGCTGTAGCATTCTCATTTAGACTGTGAACATCAAAGGAAATTGATGTCAGGTGTGAACAGAAGCTGTTGAATATATCTGCCTAGGAAACTGAGTGGTGTGTCTGGGTAGGAGAGATGAAGGGCAGCTTATAACATTAACGAAACTACAGGTAATTAGTGTAAGCTTTCAATGGTTGGTATGTCTGAGGAATTAAAAACATGTTATTTGTATTTGTGTCCTATAAAACTACAAAAGTTTAAGATATTTCTATTCTTTTCATTTTCTACTTCTATAGGAAGGTGCGAAATAAACAAAATTGAATAATGAACATCTATAGAGAGAGACCACCATTTAGAACCAAAAGAGAACTATGTTTATAATTGTAATCGAAATAGCAACTTATGAGTTTTGGGTATGTCTTTGCTTCTTGCTATCTTATTAAATTCAAAGAAGCAAATTTTTTTTAAAAAAGTTTGATTAATTAATGAAATGAAAGGCTTTGATAAGAATTTTTTTGAGAGCAAAATAGGTACCCTAAATTTGCAATGTTTTTGAATAGATTTTTTAAAAGTAAGCTTAGATGTGGTGCGTGTGTGTAGGCAAGGTGCGCAAATAATATTTATATTCCACAAAAGGTGCTATAATACATTATACCAAAAATAAGCTTCCTTAAGCAATGCCAAACCACATACGTACATGGTAGGGTCAGGGAGGAAGAAGTTTTCCTCTTCCCTTCTAGGTTCTTCTGACTGGTCTAAGAATTAAAACTGACATGAGATAGATTAACAGGAGAAAATCAAACAAAAGTTTAATAACATGTATACATGGGAGAGACCCAGAAAAACTGAGTAGCTCACCAAAATGGCTTAGACGCTAACCTTCAGTACCATCTTCAGCTAAAGACAAAAGAGGATGTTGAGGGCAGTGGTTTGGGACTTCGAAGGGAAGGAAAGCAATTCACTTCAAGATGGAAAAGCAAATGTTTGTAAACGAATGTTTGCGGGACCAGGCAGAGATAACAGGACACAGATAATGTGAACTCTGATATGTAGGTCCTGCTGAAGGATTTCCTCCACCAGCCTAGCCCATATTCTTTGCAGATATCTCTGGGGATAGCTCTTTTCCAGGAAGAGGCCCTCTAACTAAATATTTTTTAGGCAGTTAGGGGGAAATTCAAAGTTTCTTCCTGAGTCTTTTGGGCCATGATTGTTTTCAGATGGAAATAGTCCTCACGCCAGAGACATTTGGGGATGGAAAATTTTGCTTCCCTACAGTAGACTGTTGCAGCATCTAAGGGCTGTTGCAGCTTAAGGCACTTTCTACCATCTTGGGTGAGATTATCATTCCAGGATTGACCATTGGAAGCAATGTAACTGATAATAACACACTGCTTTCCTTTACTTTGAAAGGGTGGATTTCAATTCCTAATCCATCTCTTTAATGTTCTGAAGTTCCTTATCCTTCACCTTTTTACAGCAAGAACTTGTGAGGTATGCAGTGTTCTCTAGAAATAGGTTCCCAAGAAAAGGATGCCCCTCTGTGCTCGGTACTACAGGTTTTCTGTTTTGAATGAATGATTTTAGTCATCATGCTTATGATACATGGGATTACTCTTTCCTTACTTTAAAAAAAAATTTTATTGACGTATAGTTGATTTACAATGTTGTGTTAGTTTCAGGTGTGCAGCAAAGTGATATAGATATAGAGAGAGAGATACATATCTATATATATATAATTTTTCAGATTCCTTTCCCTTATAGGTCATTACAAAATATTGAGTATATTTCCAGGATTACTCTTTATTTACACATATCAGTCACTTATCTGTAGATTTGGATGATTAGATCCAATTTTCTCCGTTAACTATTGGTTGCAATCAGAACAGCTTTTGTCTCTGTAGGACAAGACCAATGGAACTGACATACCTCTGCCTTACTTAAAATTGTTGCTACTCCATGTACTAAACCCTTTAATTCTTGCTTACAGGATTATAGTTTATCTGTTCCACTATCTCTTTGTGTAATAACATTTTTAGTGTCCAGTTTCCTAATATTTTTATATTTTCTAATTGTGTCAAGTAAGTCTCAAAATCTTATATGCCTGTAAGTAGTCTAAATCTGCACTGTCCAATATGGTAGCCTCTAGACACAGGTAGTTACTTAAATTTTAATTAATTAAAATTAAATTTAATTAAAAATTAGTTTCTCAGTTACATGAGCCACATTTCAAGTGCCCTACAGTCATATATTTTATAGAACATTTCTATCATCACAAGAAGTTCTTTGGACAGTCCTGGTGTAGATGATACAAACCTATGTCATCTGTTAAGACAACCATTTTAATCATGGCTTCAAAAGTGTCCCATCTAAGGCAGGAAAACTTGTCTAAGGCACAAAACCAGCAAATGTCAGAGATTCAGTCCAGTTACCTACCTAACATTCTGGAGATTTGAAGTATAACATTTGGGGATAACTAACCATATTTTTTTTTCCTTTTCTTAGTTAAGATCTTTCATATTTACCTTTATCCAAGCTGAAGTAAAAATTAAATAGAGGTGTACATTTTGAGTTAGTAAAAATTTTACACATGGTCTGGACTGCATTGACTTTAGGAAGACACCAAATTTCCTAATGTATATTTGATTCTGTTGGCCTGAGTTACTTAGGTACTCTGACACCAGTCTTCTTGGTTTCCAATCCTAGAATTACCTCTTCCTAGCTAGGTGTGCAACTCGGAGGAGTCATTTAACTCCTTTATCCTAGTTTCTTCATTTGTAATGTGGACATAATAATATACTTACCTCTTAGAGTTGTTGTGAGGATTAAATTAGTTACTATATATAAAGCACTTTAGGGCAATGGCTATAATAAGTATATTTATGTATTTCCATAATAAATATCATATTTTTATTTTTTCATTATGATTTTTATTGAATGGTTGGATAATCTGCTTAATTATTTTGCCACACCATATTAGAAACAAATATTAACTAAAGATTGGAAGTTAACTTATGATATGGAAGTTAACTTAACTTATGATATTGCTTCTGGAACAATGGACTTGTACCCATCCTCAGCTCAGTGTACCTGCAACTATGACACAGTTTCAATGCAACATTTCAATGGAAAGAGGAGGCCAGATGCACAGCGGTTATGTGCCATAAAGTCAGGCAAACCTGGGTTTAAATCCAAGTTCTGTCGTTTAATGGCTCTTTATTATTGAATAAAATACTTATTTACTATAAGCCTCAGATACTTTTTCTATTAAGGAGACCAAATTAATGCTTAGGGATTAATGCAATGGATTACTATTGGGAGGACTCAATATGTACTTAGCACAATTCCTGGCACACTGTACTCATTCAATTTGCTATAATTATTATGTTATTGATCTCAAATCAAACTGTAAGTCTGGAAGCGGCAGGTTGGAGACCCTATATCAGTTCATTGATTCATTTAACACATATTTCTTGATGTCCCAAGTTGCAATGCTCCAATTCAAGAAGGAACTAGTCAAGGTGTGGAAGATATAGCAGGGAACAGGAATGCCAAGGATTCTTCTCTTGGATCTTATTTTCTAATGGGCAGGTGGGGGAACAGCTTTTGAAAAATCAGATAATTGTAGTTGCTATGCAGAAAATTTAAATAAAATAATATGATAGAGGTGTCCAAGAATCTACTTTAAATTGCCCTCTCTGAGGAGGTGACACTAAAATTAAAATCTGAATAATAAAAGGCTATACAAAGTAGCTTGTATTCCCATAGTCATGGGTTTATTAAATTTATTTAGTAGAGCTTCCATTCAATGCTTCCATACTGTTCAGGTATAGCTCGGAGTTGGAGAAATACAACTTTGGCTGTTACTTGAAATGGAAGCTCACTCAAGTAAATTTTCCTAAACCAACACAGTAATCTTTATTGTAACTTTCTATTCCAGAAATCGCATGAAGGACAACTTTGAGCATGAAAAAAAATAAGTACTCTAAACTCCCTGGAACTTTACTCTTTTTTAAGGCCCCATTAACAAACCATATTCTCTCCCCACCATTCATGTAGAATGGCCATCACTAGAGACACAGAGAAACTCCTAATTGCCAAGTCCCATAGGTATTTTTTTCCTCCCCTAATCCTATGAGGTACTATCTCTGCATTTTGCACTGTCGATCGCTCCTTGCTTCAAGTTCTCTACCATCTTGATTTCGGTCACACCTTATGCTCTTTGTTTTCCAATTCCTCTTTTTGTCTCTTCCTGTTCCTGAGTTATCTCCTCAACTTTGATGGTTCCAATTGCTATCTGTAGGTTGACAACACCCAAAGCTACAGTCCCAGCTCCAAACACTTCCCTGAGTTTCAGAATCATGTCCAATAGCGTAGTGCACATTTCCACCTGGATATTGCGCGAGAACACCAGCTTCTCACCAAGCTGACCTCCTCTCCCCCTCCGGCTCCCAAACTCACTCACCTCTCATGGTCGCCCTCACAGGGGATGGCAGGGTCATGACCCCAGCCTCCCAGGTTGGAAATGTGGCCTCATTTTACAGATTGTCCCTTTTTCTAGTATCATAGGTGCAATTTGAACCAACTCTCAAAAGTAAGTCTTCTTAGTGAGCAATAGCATTTGTAAACAGTATTTAAATGTTATAGATACTTTTCCCATACAGGAAGAATCTGAAAAAGATTGGATATATATATCTGTGTAACTGATTCGCTTTGCTGTGCACCTGAAACTGACACAACATTGTAAATCAACTCTACCCCATACGTACGCGAAACTGTATGAAAATTAAAATAAAACAGCACAAAATTAAATTAAATTTAAAAGTTATAGACAAGTGCATTTCAAAGGGACGTCAAGTACGTCGACCGCTATAGATGCCAGGGTACAGAGGACACCAGAGGACTGATCTGTGGCAGAAAGGGCAACTCTGCCTTTCTTTAATAGACATGCTCTTCCTTTCACTTTTAATTTGACAGTAGGAAACATCACAACAATTCCTGGCAGCTGATGATAGTTTGTACATATTCTCTACCTATAGTTTTTCTTATAGAAAAGCCTGTAGATTTGGGGAGGGAGACATAGAATTTACTTAAGCCTGAAAAAGGAAAAAATGTGAGTACAAATATGGAAAATATAAAAGATGGAATGTGTTGGGACAATGTGTCCTGGAGAACAGATGGCTGTTGGAGAGAGATGATTAAATAACTGTCCTCAAAAAAAGGAGAGTCTATAATAAGAAGGCTCTATAGAAATCTTCCCAGAAAGCTAAGGAAGAGAAATTTAAACTAGGTGTTGAACTGAATGTGTCTGTTTCTTTTTCTTTTCCAGAGCCCAGAGCCTCTGGCTAACTGGACATGTTCTATACTTCAGCTTCTTTGGTTCATTTATCTGAGCAAAACAAAACGTCGGTAAGACAATTCTAAACAGCTTTCTTCTTTCGAGGCAAATCATCTCCATGTTTTTAAAACTTTGTTCTCATCTGCTTCATCCCTTTTACAATCTCCTATTGTCCTTAGATTTTTTTCTTTTCAATTAAAAAATTAAACTGTGCAATCATTATTTTTATCTTCCCCAATAAATTAGCCCCTGGTATGGTCTACATAGCACAGAGATACACAATAAATAATACCAAGCCCACCACTACAGAAATACTCCAAAGAACATTAATCCCTATTACTTTCAATAAAAATCTAAATCTCACCTTAGAAACTCAGGCAAATTGAGCAGAAAAAATAATTTCATTAACTATTCACCAACCACACATTTTAAATAGTTCAAAATGTATTTTACATATTCACCTTTCTGGACATGAAAGGGTGAGGGCATGAAGCTAATAATACCAAAGTAGAAAATGTAATTTCTGCATGAGCCTCTTTGTTTCTCTTAGAAAAACAGATATCCCTCTCACTGGTCTCAAACTGATATACCCCTAAAATCCTAGCCTGTCTTTTTGTAGATATGAATCATCTGGTCACAGGAAGATCAAGAAGATTTGCTGAACGCACGACGCCGTGGACACCACAATAAAAACATTCCAAAGCATGTAGCCAACTGAAAACAGGTCAATATGGTGCTTTTAAAGCATTTCCTCAAAGTCTTTGACACTTCCTCCATCAAAAGGTGAAGTCTAAGTCCTCTCTCTTGAATATGGCTAACCTTAGTGACTCGTTTTAATATAATACATCAGAAGTAACATGTCACGACTTCAGAGGTTAGGTTAGAAAAAGTTCTACCCAGCTTTCCCTCTTGGGACATGGGTCCCTTGGAACCAGCCAGCATATGGTAACGAAGCCCAGCAGCCACATGAGAAGGTGATGTGTAGGTGTTCTAGCCACAGTCAGAGCTGAATTCCAGCTGATAGGAAGTATCCAGAGTCAGCTAGCTGCCTTTGAGCTAGTCCAGCTAAATCCCACGGGAGCAGAGATAAGCTGTCACCATGAGCCCTGCCCCAATTTCAGATTTGGTGAATAAAATGGGTCATTGTTGTTATTTTAAGCCACTGAGATTTGGGATGATTTGCTACTTAGAAATAGACCAAGGCAACAGTCAGTAGCACTAATTTCTCCTCCACAAAATAAATATTTTGCCTAAAACAATAATCCCTTACTTGTCTATAATAATGCATTTTCTTTGTTTTTTTGTTTTTTTGCTGTACGCGAGCCTCTCACCGTTGTGGCCTCTCCCTTTGCGGAGCACAGGCCCCGGACGCGCAGGCCCAGCGTCCATGGCTCACGGGCCCAGCCGCTCCGCGCCATGTGGGATCCTCCCGGACCGGGGCACGAACCCGCGTCCCCTCCATCGGCAGGCGGACTCTCAACCACCGCGCCACCAGGGAAGCCCTCTTTTCTTGTTTTTTGTTGAATCGAGGGATGGTTGATGTACAATTTTGTCTAAGTTTCAGGTGTACAACATCGTGATTCAAAATTTTTAAAGGTAATATTCTATTTATAGCTATTATAATTGAAAAATATTGGCTATATGCCATGTGTTTTACAATATATCCTTACAGCTTATTTATTTTATACAGAGTATAATAATTTCCCATCAGCACTGGAGCTTCTGGGATCTCCCATTCTGGAAGAATATGAATAATTCCTGTATCGGTTTCACATGGTAAAAACCCAATGGGAAGGGTACATTGTTTGCTCCTTTCCCACTGTACATTCTATTTAGTACAGCCCTGGGCATTCTTCAGGTACAGGGACGACCCTCCTGCCCTGCTACCCTAACTGTTGAATGTTGGTACAGATATTCACCAGGGTGGCAGCGACCTGTGATCATTACACTCACCTCAGCGAGGCCCCCGAGCCCCTGACTGTGTTGTGTTCTTCATATTAGATGTGTGGCCACATTTTGAGGCTAAAAATGAACATGCATGGTCTAATAAAGACAGGGACTACGTAAAATATACATTAAGTTACAATTAGTTGTACATTTAACGGATACACTTTAATAAAGTATACAATATCATTCAAGAGTGGCAAAATTATCGTATTTGTTTTCTAGGGCTGCCATAACAAAGGACCAGGGACCAGGTGGCTTAAAGAACAGACATTTTGGGCTTCCCTGGTGGCGCAGTGGTTGAGAGTCCGCCTGCCGATGCAGGGCACGCGGGTTCGTGCCCCGGTCCGGGAGGATCCCACGTGCCGCGGAGCGGCTGGGCCCGTGAGCCGTGGCCGCTGAGCCTGCGCGTCCGGAGCCTGTGCTCCGCAGCGGGAGAGGCCACAGCGGTGAGAGGCCCGCGTATCGCAAAAAAAAAAAAAAGAACAGAAATTTAGTTTCCCACCGTCCAGGAGACCAGAAGCTGGAGATCAAGGTATCTGCAGCATTGGTTTCTTCTGAGGCTTTACTCCTTGTCTGTGGGTGTTTGTCTTCTTCCTGTGTCTTCATGTGGTCTTCCCTCTGTGTGTGTCTATGTCCTAATCTCCTCTTCTTACAAGGACAGAAGTCCTGTTAGGTCAGGAGTCCCCCTCATGACCTCATTTTTCCTTAATTATCTCTTTAAAGATGCTACCAACAAATAAATACATTCTGATGTATTGGGAGTTAGGACTGCAACATGAGTTTCGAGGGAGCACGACCCCGCCTCTAACAATTGTGCAGGAGAATTATGCATCGGTGTCTTCCTTCTATTTTTTCAAGCATCACACTTCAACACTCATGGCACATGCTATTTGCCAGGCCTGTGCTAAGTGTTTTACATGTACTATTTCATTGACACCTTGTGAAGTGGTTAGTTTATGTTCATTTCACAGAAAAGGAACCAAAGGTTTAGAGAGATGGTTTAATTCCCCCAAGATAAGGCAGCCAGCTTGTAAATGGTCATATCCTAGTCTGTGTGATTCCAAAGACCTTTTTATTTCCATCAAATCATGTGTGCAGCCTGACAGGTTCACTCCCATTGGGTTTTCATTTAATGACCGAAAAGACCCAATCATTGAGGCACTAGGGTGTCCACTTAGCAGCACTTAAGAGCATCCCCCCGCAAGAACATGTTTATTTTACTAACACCCAAAATATGTAATTTTTGATCATGAAATATCATATGTCAGACGAAGTCAACAGAATGAATATTTAAGTGGCTGATGAAGTGAAAATAAACTAATTTTGCCATTACTCATTAGATATTGTCTAGAGAAGAAACCATATAAAGTTAGAATATGGATATACATACGTGTACATACGTACATGTACATGTATAGTCATGGTGGTAATATTTATCTCGCAGAAACTGGCAAATGCTAAAATCCAGGGCTTTTCTCTGGAGAGCTCGTTGTTAAGTGTGTACCACCACACCATGGCTACAAAGTATTAAAGAGCAAAACTTTCATATTCTCGAAAAGAAACTGCATGCAAACACGAAACCGAACAAAATGGACTATGTGAAGAAATGTTTTAAAAATTAAAAACAGAAATCATGGAATAAAATATATCAATAGACAAATCTATCACATAAATAAACATAAGTGTGCTAAGCTAGTCTGTGCAATGCAAAAAGGCTCTCACTGGGTTTCAATCAAAACCCAATTACATACTATATACAAGATGCTCCCTGACCACCACTCCCTAAAAAATGACTTAAAATACTAAAAAAAAAAAAAAAAAATGAAAATGTGCAGAGGAATGTCTGGCAAGTGTACATGAAATGAAAGTTGAGTCCATAATCTTAATACTGTTGGATGAAGTGTTACCAGAAACTGGTAACAGTGTCTGTCCCCGGGAGAGGGATAATAATCGTAGCATAAGTGATTAAGAGGCACTACATTTCATTTTGGATATTTTAAGATTAGTAGTATGTGTTTTATTACTTATAAAAACTAAATAGAATAATATATTCTTTAAATTGATTATTCTCATAAACTTGTGCTTCTGAGACATTTCAATGCGGAGAGCTTGTTAAAATGCAGATTGCCAGGCTCTGTCAATATGCAATTCTTCTTTGGTAGACCTGGGAGAGAGGTCAGGGTTCTGCATTTTTCATAAAACCCATGTGTGAGTCTCAGTCCAACTTGAGAACCAATGAGACAGCCTACTCCTGGGAGAGAGAGAGGCAGACGCAGCTGACTCCGGGCAGTACCTCCCAACAACAAAAGAGTCTGTTAGGACTTAAGAGAGGATTAGGGCCCGTGATTATCCAAGGAGGAGAAGATTGTCCACAGTCACACGAAAGGGAGCTCCCTTTTGCAGAGGTATTCACATGCCCAGTAGAAACCAGGATGAGGACATTCAGATTTTGGCATTGTCACATCACCACCTTCTTCCTTCTCTTGAGCCTCACCTCCCAACCTCACTGTGAACTGGCAACTCTTCCTGGGGGTTCCTCTCCAAAGCACTTCAGAACTCCAGGCTTCAAACTTGCCACTGCTCTTCCCTGAAATCCACCCAACCAGTATTCCATTGTCCAGTCTTTGCCATTGTAGACATGATCAACTACAATAACAATGGCTTACATGTCAATAAGTCTTGACAATGTATATCTCTTCCCTCATTTATTATTTCATTTGAGACTTCCTACAAAAATGTCGCATAATTGTTTTGAATAAAAGTCACTTAGAGGGACTTCCCTGGCTGTCCAGTTGTTAAGACTTCTTCGCCTTCCAATGCAGAGGGTGTGGGTTCGATCCCTGGTCAGGAAGCTAAGATCCCACATGCCTCGTGGCCAAGAAACCAAAACATAAAACAGAAACAATATTGTAACAAATTCAATACGGAGAGCTTGTTAAAATGCAGATTGCCAGGCTCTGTCAATATGCAATTCTTCTTTGGTAGACCTGGGAGAGAGGTCAGGGTTCTGCATTTTTCATAAAACCCATGTGTGAGTCTCAGTCCAACTTGAGAACCAATGAGACAGCCTACTCCTGGGAGAGAGAGAGGCAGACGCAGCTGACTCCGGGCAGTACCTCCCAACAACAAAAGAGTCTGTTAGGACTTAAGAGAGGATTAGGGCCCGTGATTATCCAAGGAGGAGAAGATTGTCCACAGTCACACGAAAGGGAGCTCCCTTTTGCAGAGGTATTCACATGCCCAGTAGAAACCAGGATGAGGACATTCAGATTTTGGCATTGTCACATCACCACCTTCTTCCTTCTCTTGAGCCTCACCTCCCAACCTCACTGTGAACTGGCAACTCTTCCTGGGGGTTCCTCTCCAAAGCACTTCAGAACTCCAGGCTTCAAACTTGCCACTGCTCTTCCCTGAAATCCACCCAACCAGTATTCCATTGTCCAGTCTTTGCCATTGTAGACATGATCAACTACAATAACAATGGCTTACATGTCAATAAGTCTTGACAATGTATATCTCTTCCCTCATTTATTATTTCATTTGAGACTTCCTACAAAAATGTCGCATAATTGTTTTGAATAAAAGTCACTTAGAGGGACTTCCCTGGCTGTCCAGTTGTTAAGACTTCTTCGCCTTCCAATGCAGAGGGTGTGGGTTCGATCCCTGGTCAGGAAGCTAAGATCCCACATGCCTCGTGGCCAAGAAACCAAAACATAAAACAGAAACAATATTGTAACAAATACAATAAAGACTTTAAAAATGGTCCACGTCAAAAAAAAATCTTTAAAAAAAAAAGAGTCACTTAGAAATGGCTGATGTCTTAAATGACCACACACGTCGAAGTGACAAATAATGATCGATGTTGAAATGTTTAGCCATTACACAATTTTTGCAGGACAGATGCTGGGATTGAGGGGACTTTTCCAATACTCAACTAACTCCATATAGGTAGCTGCTTATAATGGCTGTGGATGCTGGGTATTAGGCAATTAGATGCTCTGGTAGGAACCTCAGGTCAAATAGCATTAAAATATTTGTTCAACAACCATCTTTTAATTTCTATTTGAGTCAAGTTCAGCTCCCACTTCTGTGAACATCCACTTTGCACCTCCCCATTCCAGGAGTGGCAAAAGAAGTCACCCACAGGGCTGGCCGTGGGTGGATGGTAAGGGACACCACCTGTAGCATGCCAGGGATGGAACATTTCAGAGAACTGACAGCTCTTTAAGCGAGGAGCTTTGTGGCGTCTTGCCCAGCACCTGCAACATGGCCTGGCATAGGGTACATCCTAAGGTCCCCATTTGGAATTTTGGATGCACCATGAAATCACCTGGAGAGCTTGTAAAGACACGGAGGATGCCTGAGTCCTTCCCTCAGGAAATCTGATTTAACTGGTCTCGGATGTCACCCGGCACAGGGATTTCTAAAATCTGCTCTGAGGATTTCAGTGTACAGTGAAATTTGCAAAGTACTCTCCCAAAGCACAGTTTGTCCACTAAGGGCTCCTAAGTTTGAAGTTCAGAGTAGGGGTAGAGGTGAATTTTGCACCTGCATCGGCAGGCGGACTCTCAACCACTGCGCCACCAGGGAAGCCCTGCAGCTCCTTTTTAACAAATGATGGCGTATCCCGTTGAGGAAGCTCTCCCTTTTGGGTTTGTTTTCCACCTTCCCAGTCAGGCCCAGCTAATCCAAGATTTAATTTTTTTCTCTTGTTTTATTGAAGTATAGTTGATGTATAATATGACATAAATTATAGGTATACAATATAGTGATTCACAATTTTGAAAGGTTATACTCCATTTATAGTTATAAAATACTTGCTATATTCCCGGTATTGTACAATTAATATATCCTTGTAGCTTATTTTATTTTATTTATTTTTGGGGGGGGAGGGGTCAAGGGAAGGATTTTATTTCAAATGTTTTATTATCAAAGTTTTAAACATATGTAAAAGTTGCAGTAAATCTCACTAAGTTCTATAAGTAACATTTTACTATGTTTGTTTTATCATATCTTTTTATCTATCCATAAGGAAGGGATTTTTAAAGATGAAAAACACTCCTAGAGCATGTTTGTATGCCTAGAGCATGATTCAATAGCTAGGGAAGATTTCTGATATAGGGAAGAATGGGAATAACCAAGTGAAAAAATGAAGTCCTTGAGAACTGAGGGAGGGGAACAGGATTCAGAGTACAGGTAAAGCGATTGCCTTCTGTTGTTACAGAAAAGGAAAAAAGGGAAATGGTTACAGAATCATGTAGGTCTGTGGATTTAATATTGGGAAAATGTAGCAGGCACTATACTATTGCCTAACTAACAGCTTAGACCCTCTTCTATTGCTAATAGACCCCAAAATTTGGCACCAATGGGCCCAGACCAGGTGGATTAATATTGGTCTAAGTCAATCAAGACTATTACATTCCCCTTTGCCAGATACTAACTCTCCTATCATATCTTGATTCCTTGTAGCTTACTCTATACCTCTTAATCCCATACCCCTATATTGCCCCTCCTCCCTTTCCTTTCCCCACTGGTAACCACTGGTTTGTTTTCTATATCTCTGAGTCTGTTTCTGTTTTGCTATATATATTCATTTGTTTTATTTTTTTAGATTGAACATATAAGTGATAGCATGCAGTATGTGTCTTTCTCTGTCTGACTTATTTCACTAAACATAATGTCCCCCAAGTTCATCCACGTTGCTGCATATGACAGAATTTCATTTTTATGGCTGAGTAGTATTCTGTTGTATATATATATATATCACATCTTCTTTATCCATTCATCTGTTGATGGACACTTAGGTTGCTTCCATATCTTGCCTGTTGTAAATAGTTATGCTATGAACACTGGGGTAGGCTTAGCTTTTCGAATTAGTGTTTTCGCTTCTTTCAGATATTTACCCAGCAGTGGGATTGCTGGATCATATAGTAGTTCTATTTTTAGTTTTTTGGGAAACCTCCGTACTGTTCTCCACAGTGACTGTACCAGTCTACGTTCCCGCCAACAGTGCACAAGGGTTCTGTTTTCCCCACGTCGTCCCTAACATTTGTTATTCTTAGACTTTTTGATGACGGCCATTCTGACAGGTGAGAGGGGATACCTGATTGTGGTTTTGATTTGCGTTTCCCTGATGATGAGTGATGTTGAGCCCCTTTTCATGTGCCTATTGGCAAGAATTAAATATTTTTCAAAAGTAAAGAATCACATACAGATGATCTATTTTAAGATCAACTCAAAGCAGACATCCTTTCTATTGGTTCACATATTATAAGAACATTAAGTGTGAATCTGCTAGGTACTAGGATTGGGGATACAACAATGACCAAGTCGGATGTGGCTTCCGCTCATATAAGCTTCCTTGCCTATTGGCATCTCAGTACATCTTGAGTCCTCTGCAGGCTGGGGAACTCATTCAATTTGAATATAAATTCCATGTCAGACACTATCCTAAGCACTTTGCATGTACCGTCTAATTTATTTCATAGTCTATACAGATGTATTTATCCTTATTAGCATATTATGTACGTACATCTAGAGATGTACCTGCCCATATGTATGCAGCCAGCAATGGCTAGGGACAAGATCCAAATTCAGGTCCATCTGACTTCAAAACTCATGCTTTCTTCACCTTGTTCTTTTTTTTTTGAAGAGTTGTAATTATTCAGAATTCTGAAAGCTTACACTGATCTACAATCCACTGCCTAAAAAATTTGGACTGCTCTCATGGTTCCACCATCTAAAACAACACCAGGCAGGCCCTCTGACATGGTAAATTTTCAGATATTGGAACCTAATGTTATCTATGTTCAATCTGTTTTTTTTTTTTTTTTCACTCCAGATGTCAGCCAGCCTGGTCATTTGTCTCTGGATTTAAGCTCACTGACCAATGACCTTCAAATTCTATCTTGGAGGACTGTATGTATCTTTATTATGCCCGGTGATTTGCTAATTGCTTTCACATACTGTCTTGTTTGATATTCACAAAACCCTTGCCTAAAGTATTATGCTCTTTGCTGAGGGGACCAGGGACCAGTGAGATTAGATAAGGTTACCCAGCAAGTAGGAGCCATGGATGCATGTCTCTGTCTTCAAGTCTGGAAGGATGGGGGGCGTTTGGGGTAAGGCAGATGTAACCACTGGATTTCACTGAATCAACAGGGCCATGGATCTATTTTTTTAATGCATTTTCCAACTAAGTCATATCATTCAGTGAATCGATATGGTAAAAAAATTTTTTTTAGAAAAGCCAGGAAATAATTATAAAATCAAGGTACTCTTACACCTTTGGAGAGAAGACTGACGAGGCAAAGCGATGTTTCTGAGATGTTGACAGCAATATTCAGTGTGGTAGTATTTGTTTTATAATCATTCTTAGATATGTTTTGCACTTTTCTAGTTGTATGCTCTGTTTCACAGGGATAAAAGAACATGCTCTGATGCTTTATAAAGAAAAATTATAACTATTATCAGTGGTGCATTTAAAAATAAGTGGGATATTTCTCTTTCTTTAGAAACAAAGAGAGGAAGATAGGTCATAATCTCAACTATAATGACTGCAAATAAGTTAAATATGATTCATCAGAACAAGCTACCATGTGCTCAAGATGAAGTTGTGATCTAAACACACAAAAGGAGAAATCTTTATCTTTGTTCTCCTTATTTGTGCTATAAGAAGATATTTTTTTTTTACTCCAAGCCACATCTTTAATGATGGCGGTAATAACTGCACCTGCAAAATAATTATAAAATCAAGGTACTCTTACACCTTTGGAGAGAAGACTGACGAGGCAAAGAGATGTTTCTGAGATGTTGACAGCAATATTCAGTGTGGTGGTATTTGTTTTATAATCATTCTTAGATATGTTTTGCACTTTTCTAGTTGTATGCTCTATTTCACAGGGATAAAAGAACATGCTCTGATGCTTTATAAAGAAAAATTATAACTATTATCAGTGGTGCATTTAAAAATAAGTGGGATATTTCTCTTTCTTTAGAAACAAAGAGAGGAAGATAGGTCATAATCTCAACTATAATGACTGCAAATAAGTTAAATATGATTCATCAGAACAAGCTACCATGTGCTCAAGATGAAGTTGTGATCTAAACACACAAAAGGAGAAATCTTTATCTTTGTTCTCCTTATTTGTGCTATAAGAAGATATTTTTTTTTTACTCCAAGCCACATCTCTAATGATGGCGCTAATAACTGCACCTGAAACCTATAGGCCATTCAGCTGGAGTTCTCACATGAGTGTCACTCAAGCATCCTGGCTCTCAGAAGGGTTATGTCACTGAGTAGCTTAACAAAGTCCCACCTCTGTTCTCGAGGATGCAAGCACAGAGGCATCTCAGGCCTGTTGACTTTGTCATGACCTGCTTCTCTATTCAGAATATCAATTAAGAAAGCAAAAATTTATGAAATTCAGAAAGAATGCTCTGAAAAAAAAATCACTTTTCAGTGACTACAATGGCAGTAATCATGTTTGAGAATTCAATAACATATACTCAAGAACAGGATAAAAAAATAAAATTGATGGGCCTTACTTTTAAAATAAAGATTAGTATTATTTTATCATCTCTAGAGGAATAATGAGTGTGCTTTAAATAGCATGAACAAAAAAAACCCATCACTTTTCCAAGTCAATTGCAAAGGAAACATACCCTATCTACAAGTCCATGTTTTCTCAAAATTTTGACACTTTCTAGAACTCTGCAATTATACCATGTACATCCAAAGCCTAGCCTGTGAATTGAAATACCAAAGCAGGGGCTTGACTTTTTCATATAAATAATACCTAGGTGTGTGCCAATGTGAATAGATGATTTGCCAGTTGAAATTGTCTGATTCCAAATTGCTTAGGCTTTTATTCATACCTGGAATCCAAGGAATTACACACACACACACACACACACACGCGCGCGCGCGCGCGCGCGCTATAGCTGAAGCTTCAGCCAGAGATTCATACATTAACATTATAGAGCATCAGTCCTTAATGAGAACGAACCTCCAGGAAGAGTTCTGTATGATAAGAACTCTGTGGGCACCCATGGACAATTTATACTCCCTAATGTATAGTCTAAACAGGCTTAGAAAGGTGCATATTCTAAATTCCAATGTTAACCCAAAGCATAATATTTTAATGTTATTTAACAGTATTACTTAATGGTGCATATGAAATAGGCATTGTAATTTGCCTAACAAAATATGCATTGTGTAAAGAAGCAATAAACCTATTGTACTAATACCTTAATTTTTTAAGAATATCACTACATCCTAAAATAGTACAGGGTGCAAATCACAATTATACTTCACAGAACATGCACGATCATAAATAGATGCATCTGTAGGTATCCTCAAAGCCATTCTTCTAGGATTAAATAACCTTGGTCGGCTGTAACCTCTGAACATTCATTTCTGTATCTCACCCATATGGAGAGTTTTATATGTTTTGTTAAGATGGCTTTGATGAAACATATTTCATCTTCCTTTATCAGACGAGCATGTTACCATCTCAGGTCTTGAAGTAATTTGCAATTGCACATTACAATATGCCTGCTTTGGATGCTTCTATTGGAATACTGAAAACTGGAATGAAAGGGAAAGGCAGTACTTCCAGTAGAATCCCTGAAGGAAGAGGGCTTCCATGAGCTAGTTTTGAACTTGTCAGTTACACTGGAAGGAATCATCATTTTTTTCTGCCCAAGTTGCCAGCTTATGTTTGATTCGGGCAGAGTGTAGCCAGGACCTCAGCTACCTCCTCTTTCCTGGTTGTCTGTCTTGAGCATGAAAAAGTACTTAGTTAACCTTCTCCCTTTTAGGGGCAGAAAAACACAATACATGCTTTCACGTTTAGCAGAGACTTAGAAATAATAGTATCAATGAGTCAGGCTTGGCTCTCTATTGATTGATGGCCTCACTTACAGAAGAAAATGAGTAGATGTGGTGCAAAGCACTTTATTAATCATTTTTAAATTCCAAGTTTCTGAATGGCACTCTTTCATTATCCTCCTAAGTGAAATCAACTAGAGTACTTTATTTGCCTATATATCTTAAAATTAAAAAAAAAAAACAAACTAATGCCCTACATTCATATCAGACGATTCTTCAGTGGTTTAAAAATGAGTGGCATGCTGGATTTATTTCCATTAATGAGCCCAGCCATTAACAAACCATAGAAGCAAGGATTCATTTCTACTCATAGCTGGCAGCTTATTGCCAACGATAACCAACAAGTCTCTCTTCCTAGAATCAATCAATCAGTCAATCGAAGCTTTTATTGAATAATTGTGATGGCTTTAATTGAACTTTAAACTCTGAAAAAACTTGTGGGATGTCTGAGCTGTATAAATTTGAAGATATTCACAAAGCAAAGGTAAATATGGGTACTGAATGCTTCAGCGCCATTTCAATTTGGAGTACTTTATAGCGGATACATTATCAAAGAGCTTTATGTTAGTAATTAAAACTCTTCAGCTTGCTTTTATGAAAAAGTACAGGCGACAAGATGGTACTCACATTCTTACACGAACATAGGTGGCATCAACCACAGAAAAGAAAAAATGTCAGTTGCAGACCTGGTGAATTCACTGGAATATACTATTTATATGTCTCCCAGTTTGGCTGTAGAGTGATAATTAGCCTTTCAATTTTGGATGCTCCCAAGTGCCTGGCGTGTAGCAGACAGTCTAGAAATGAATTATAGAGGAAAAATTAAATAAGATGCGGAATATGGAGAAAATAAATTTAAAGAAAATAAACTTACACTGAATCCTCCCCACCTATATTCTCTTTACTAGTGAGAAGAAACAAAGAAAAACAACAACTTCAAGAGAGAGGAAATGAAAATTACAAAAAGCAAAAATTAAAATGGAAACAAAAAATGTTTGCCAAGGGGAAACACATTAAAAATAAACAAAATTCTCTTTGCATTTATGTACTCATAATCTTTCCACCAGTACATTTGCACAGTTGGAATTAAGGGAAAAAAAAAAAAAAGGAAAAAAGAAAAGCAAATTTCCCACTAGCACGTTTGTTAGAAAAGGGAAAAGGGAAGAAGCCCCGTGGGTCAAGTCTCTCGGAGAGAATGCCAAATGTCTTTGTGTCCAGTTATTTATGGTTTCAGATAATTGTACAGAAAATATCAAATTTGCATAGTGTGATTATTGCTGATTATTTATCTAGCAGTCAAAATGTTTCAGTGGTTCCTAGGATGACAGATTGACAAGTCCTTAAAACTCATTCATTTTATGAAATTTGCATGTAATTAGGCAATAATGAAGGGATGTTTGTGGACAGAGGATTATACTACAATATGCTGGAAGCAATTCAAATGCTTGACAAAGTGTTGACATTATCTTCAGATTCAACCAAGCCTTAAATGCTTGGCTCAAAAACCACTAAATGTATGAATTGGGGAAAGAAAATTTAGAAAATTATCAATGGCGTAAAATGTATTTTTTTTTTCACTCTTTAAAACAGATTCACTCACTAGACTTAAATATATTTGGGGGTAGTGTCACATTCTAATTAGTCAGTCATGATCTAGAGTTTGAAGCACAAACGTCGGGGAGAGCCAGCTTGGGGAGGTGAAAAGAGCACAGTCCAGAGTGTCCCCAGTTCTGTGTGTGACCCACGCCTCAGCCCCTCTCAAGGTGTGTGACTTCAGACAGGTTATGCCTGAACCTCAGCACCTGTAGATACTGTACTGTGTAGACTTGAGATAATAATCTATTTCCTCGTCTGAGAAATACATGTTTTCCATGCATTTATAATAGTTTTAAAAATCTTGATGCTTCTTGCCATCGCGGTTTTCACTGAAGGTAATAAGTGCATTTCTTTTGTCCTCTCCCCCAGAAAGTTGCATGTTTCAATTCACAGCATCTTTGAATTAAAGAAATTTAGTATTTATAAAGTGAAAAGCACAAAGCCTGATATTAAAGCTCATCCTTAAAAAATGATACCTATTATTCTGTGGTCTTCTTCCTGCTGAAATCCAGCACAATTGCTTCTCCAGGGTTGAGATGGACATTATAAAATCTGCATTTGAAAGTTGCAGATTGTATCTGATCTTCACACAGAAATGTCTTTTCAAGTAATCGATGTATATTATGTAAAATGCCTTCTTTCAAAACCAGACTACCTGAAATATTGGGTTATTATAGTAATTTAAATCGATGAAAATCTTAGCAAAGATTTATGGAGAGTTATAAGAGGAATAAAAGTTATTTCTTTTGACTGACTGCTGGATCCATAGTTTATAATTTGATCAAAGAAGTTACTTGATTCTACTCAGGACTCTCAGTGTTTGTTGGGTGGTGCAGGTGGGAGAAGACAACCACACTTTGAAACTCAGAGCAGGAAACTGAATCTATGCACAGGTTGTAGAAGGCCCTGAATGTCATTTCAGAAGGTATAGCCCATGGTCAGTGGACAGTGAGGGAGCCTTCATGTTTTTTCCGTGGGGAAATTCACCCAATCAACCACAGGCCAAGTACTTTTAAAATTCAGGAACACTTCAAAATCCATCCACTGATACAGCTTTATAACTCTTGCTGTGGCTCAGTAGGTCATTTAGGTAAATTTTAAGCACTGTACTTCAATGCTGAAATCTTAGCAAAATACTAAACAGATTAAGAAATATCAATTTTAACCAGAGATTGTAGAGTCCTTTCATTGAGAGGGTTAAATTCAAGGTTAATTAGTCATGGTAAACTAGTATTTATAAAAGAGAGCCTCCATACTCCCAATGTCACATGTCAACATAATAAAATCCAATGTGGGTTGGTGGCAGGACTCTGCTCCATGTAGACACTCAAGACCCCACCGTCCCCAAGATCCCTGAATCCTTGCCAGATCCAAGGCAACCAGTCATAAGTGAAGGAAAGAGAAAAAGCTGAAGGATGGGGTAGGACATATTTTTAAAGTTGAGGCCCAGTAAGGGAATATAGCATTTCCATCCACATTTCACGAACTGAAATCCAGTCATGCCTAGTGAGCCTGCGAAGCTAATCTCTAAATGTGTGCTGAGTAGGGCAAGGACATGGAGTTCAGAGAACACACAGCTCTGTCTCTACCACAGTAATGTCTGTGTATTGCTAACCGCTGACCTGGTCTAATCATTCTGTCCATTGACTGCTCTCTCTTTGAAGCAAAGTTCCTGATGAGGATCATCTATATTGGTGTCTCTAGCTTCTTTCTCTCTATTTTCTCTTGAATTTGCTCCAATTAGATATTTACACCAGTACCAACAAAACTGTTTTTATCAAGGTCATTAAGCAACCTCTATATTAAAAAATTCAATTGTTATTCCTCAGCCCTCATTGAACTAGACCTCCTAGCAGGATGTGATTCAGTTAAATGCTCTGCCTTAAAACATTATCTTCTCTTGTCTTCCAGAACACCACTCTCCTTATTTTGTTCTCATCTCATCGACTGCTGCCTCTGAATTTTCTTTGCTGGCTCCAATGTTTCAAAGTTGGAGTCTCTCCCTTTTTCTATCTGTATTAATTTCCACACTACACACCTAGTTCAGACCTCTCCTCTAAACTCGAGATACATATATCCAATTGTCTCCTAGGTTTTCCACTTGCATTTTTAATCCATCTGTGTGAGATTGTGATTTTTAAGAAATCATTCAGATGAACAAAATATATTTCTCATATATATTTTTTCTTTATCCACAGTTCATAACCTCCCATCGTAAGGAATTAGAAAAAGAAAAACAAAGCCCGAAGTCAACAGAAGGAAGGAAATAATAAAGATCGGAGAGAAAATAATAAAATAGAACTAAAAAAAAAAAAATTGAAAAGAACAATGAAGCCAAGAGATGGTTCTTTGAAAAGATAAAGAAAATTGAGACCCATTCAGCCCTCAACAAAAGACACTGAGAGGACCCAAATAAACAACAACAAAAAAAGAAGACATGAATGAAGAGAAATAACAACCAATACCCCGGGGATACAAAAAATCATAACAGAATACTAGAAACAGTTTTATGACAACAAATGGAACAACCTAGGAGAAATGGACACATTTCTAGAAGTATAGAAATTGCCCAAGACTGTATCAGGAAGAAACAGACAATCTGAACAGACTGATAACTAGTAGGGAAATTGAATTTGTATTTAAAAAAAAAAAAAAAAAACACCTCCCAGCAAACAAAAGTCCAGGATCAGATGGCTTCATAGGGACATTCTACCAAAAAAATAAAAAGAGTTAATACCTATCCTTCTCAAATTATCCCCCAAAAAAGAAGAGGATGCTATACTTCCAAATTCATTCTATGAGGCCACCATTACACTGATACCAAAACCAGACAAAGATGGTACAAAAAAGAAAATTACAGGCCAATATCTCTGATGAATATAGCTGCAAAATCCTCAAAAAATATTAGCAAATTGAATTCAACAGTATATAAAAAGGATCATACACCATGGTCAAGTGGGATTTATCCCAGGGATACAAGGATGTTTCAATATTCATAAATCAAACAATGTGATACATCACATTAACAAAAGGAAAGATAAAAATTACACGATCATCTCAATAGATGCAGAAAAAACATTTGATAAAATTCAACATCCATCCATAATAAAAATTCTCCTCAAAGTTGATATAGAGGGACCATATCTCAAAATAATAAAGGCCATTTATGAGAAACCACAGCTAACATCATACTCAATGGTGAAAAGCTGAAGGCTTTTCTCTAAAATAAGGAACAAGACAAGTATGCCCACTCTAGTTACTTCTATTTAATATAGTATTGGAAGTCTTAGCCATGGCAATAAGATAGGAAGAAGAAATAAAATGCACCCAGATTGGAAGGAAAAAAGTAAAACAGTCACAGTTTGCAGATGAAATGACACTATATGTAGAAAATCCTAAAGTCTCCCCCCCAAAAAACCTATTAGAACTAATACAAAATTCAGTAGCTGTAAGATACAAGATTAATATACAGAAACTGGTCACTTTTCTATACATTAATAATGAACTATCAGAAAGAAAAATTAAGGAAACAATCCCATTTATAATCACGTTAAAAAGAATAAAATACATAGGAATAAACTTAACTAAGGAGGTGAAATACCTATACTCTGAAAACCATAAAATATTGATGAAGGAAGTTGAAAATGATACAAAGAAATGGAAAGATATCCCTTGTTCTTGAATTGGAAGAATTAATATTGTTAAAATGTCCATATTACCCAAAACAATCTACAGATTTAATAAAATCGTTATCAAAATTCCATGACTTTTTCACAGAACTAGAACAAATAATCCTAAAATTTATACAGAACCACAAAAGACCCCAAATTGCCAAAGCAATCTGGTTAAAAATGAATACAGCTGGAGGTGTCACGTTCCCTGACTTCAGACTACACTACAAAGCTACAATAGTCAAAACAGCATGGTACTGGCACAAAAGAGACACATAGATCAATGGAACAGAATAGACACCCCAGAAATATATCTAAACACTTATGGTCAATTAATCTATGACAAAGGAGGCAAGAGTATACACTGGAGAAAAGACAGTCTCTTCAATAAATGGTGCTGCGAAAACTGGGCAGCTACATGATAAAATAATATTAGAATATTTTCTCACACCATATACAGAAATAAACCCAAGACGTGTTAAAGACCTAAGTAGAATGCTGAAACCATAAAACTCCTAGAAGAGAACCTAGGCAGAACACTCTTTGACATAAATGGTAGCAATAGTTTTTTTGGCTCTGTCTCCCAAGGCAAAAGAAACAGAAGTGAAAATAAACAAATGGGACCTAATTAAACTTAAAAGCTTTTGCACAGCAAAGTAAACCATCAACAAAACAAAAAGACCTACCAAATGGGAGAAAATATTTGCAAATGATTTTTACTTATGAGGGGTTAATATCCAGAATTTATAAATAGCTCATACAACCCAATACCAAAAAGACAAAGAATCAAATTTAAAAATGGGCAGAAGACCTGAATAGGCATTTTTCCAAAGAAGATATACAGTTGGAGATGTTGACCAAGCCCAACAAGGACAAAGATTTCCATTTATGGGTTTAGAGCTGAGGAGGGTCTTCAAAAGCATTTACATATTCTTTGCCAGCAATGTGCTTCATATTTGGGTACAAAATATAAATAGGCTGAAAAATATTTATTTGTTAGTTTAGGAGGTTTAGAACTTGGGTAAAATGCCATATTTAACAACCCCAGAGACTGAAATGTTTTGTGCATTCACCAACCTACGAATGGAGCTTGGGGACTAGCACTGCCAGCCTCCTCCAGGCCTCTGCCTCTCCAGTGGGTCTGAATGAAGAGCAGAAAGGGCCGCTTTTCACTGAAATGGAGAGGGACATGGGAGGCAAATGTAAGGCATTGCACGGTGCAATTTATTCTTGAATCAAAACCTCTAGAGACAGCACGTTTGTCCCCCTGTATAGTAGCTCCTTGGGTGTGTGTGTGTGTGTGTCTGTGTGTGTGTGTGTGTGTGTGTCTGTGTGTCTGTGTGTGTGTCTGTGTCAGGGTGGGGGGTTCCCAAGGCCTCTGCCATTTGTGGAGTAGTCCCCAGATCTGCACCTTTCAGAGTTTATCAGAAAACCAACTAACTGCTCCATAGATAATTTCCATATTCTCATTGTAGCTTACTTGAGTATGAGTGCAGTTTCCCAATAATCCTTGTGAGGTGGAATATGTTTGTATCCAAATCCCCAGAACCTATGATGTTACCTTCTTTGGAAAAGAGGCCTTTTGTCTTTGCAGATGTAATTAGGTTAAGGATCTCGTGATGAGATCATCCTGGATTACCCATGTCATCCGAGATCCAGGGACACATCCTTATAAGGGAAGAGGTAAAAACACACGGAAGACAAGTTGATATAAGGACGGAGCAGAGACTGGAGTGACATGGCCACAAGCCAAGGAAGCCAAGGATTGCCGACAGCCACCAGAAGCTGGAAAAGACACAGAAGGATTCTCCCCTAGAGCTAAACTTTCAAAGTTCAGAACTGTGAAAGAACAGATTTCTGTTTTTGTAAGCCACCCAGTTCATGGCAATTGGTTACGGCAAACCTAGGAAACTAATATATCCTGCAGGGACCCACTCTTTCAAATACCTTTTGGAGATCGACCTCCTTCAATAATTCCCTACCAAACAAGAGAAAATCTAGTGTGATTTATGATGGGATTCGGAACATGCTTTCAATACAGAGGAATCATGTCTGACTAATTCATTCAACAAATATTTAGCCATTGAACAAATATTTACTGAATGTGTGCTTTGTGCCAGGCCCTGTCATAAGTCCTGGAGATGAATCCTTTCCCTCGGGGATCTTCCGTTCTAATCTTACCAGAGCTCATTGATGAGGGCAGGAGGTGTTTATAAATAAGCAAAGAAACAAGTGACAGCTGGTGGCCCTGATGCAGTTAGATTAAAAAACAGCCTGCAAAAATTCCAGGCAAGATAAATATTCAAAATGGAGGCGGTTTGGTGACAGAGTGAAGCGTGGTTCTGGATAAACAACCAGCTCAGAAAAGGGAACCAAAGATTGGAAATGAATACATTCTTTTCACTCTGAGAAACTGTCAACTAGAAATTCTCAAAGAACAAATCCTGCAACCAAAATTAGTTTCTGAAACTATTTGGAAAGTTGCTGTTGCTCGTAAGCTGCTCCAAGTAGCAAAATGCTAAATTGATAACAATGAAACCCAGGAAAGAGTAGAAAAGTGGCCAACGAACTTTAGTCAAAGCAAGGACAAGGGATAGTGTCCAAGGGTGACAAGGAATCAGCCAAACTCTGCTTCCAGTGACTTTTTCTCAGTTATCTTTCCTTCCAACCGTCCAGAAGTGATTCTAAGTCTATAATCTGAAGTTCACACCTATCCAGCTCACACTTTATCTCTCAGAAATAATTCCAGAATTTAGGACGTGCTTAAGAAATAATGGGAAACAAAAACAGAACTAAACCATTAAACAGCTTTTGCACTCTAACTGGCATAAATGGATTAAATTTGCCTCTTCATGGCCAGGAAATGTACATTGAGTAAAGGATGCAAAGACATGGAGGTCTGCCATATGAGGAGAGAGTAAATAATATTCTATGCAAAAATATAAAACACATCATCTGGGTTATACATACTTAAAGGATGTGGATGGTCATTACTGATTATTCTATGAAATCTTAAAACTAAAATGCTCCCTTTGCAGGTTATTGAAGGTATGTTCTACGTATACATACGTACATAGCAGATGTGCAATGTGTAAATATAGGTTGATTATTAATTGAAAAATACCACAGAGCAAATAAAAGAAGAGCTGCTTCGTCAAGCTGGTAGTAAATTTAAGGAACTTGTTATCATAGAGGTGAAATAATCTGACCACAGAAATAGACTCAAAACTGGGTTCCATTAACTAATCTGCATAATTTATTGCAGGAAAAAGTTTGCTTGGGTGAGAGAAGTAAAGAATTTGCAGGGAAAGGGGCAGGGAAGAGATGTTGTTGTAACCATAGCAACACTTGGTGGTTGACGTAGTGAACATTTCGCTCTTAAAGAACACACACACACACACACACACACACACGCAAAGTTAAAGAGATGCATATTCTGACTTATATAGAATCTCTTCTTTTCCCTAAAAATATTATTTCAAACTTGAAAATTTGTCTTAATATATAATGTTTTCACATGAGTCAGAAAAAATTTTTAAGGCTAGAAGGTGTACAGGGAAAGTCTCTCTTCCATCTCTGTCCCCAGCTGCAGCACATGTACAGATAGACACATACTTTTATCTTCCCCACAAAAACACAGAACATCCTGCCAACTCTGTATCTTGCTCATTTTCACTTGAAGATTTTTCTGTATCTATGCATAAAGAATCCCCTCACTCTTTTGTAAAGCTGTATAATATTCCACTCTATGGACACAGCACAATGTATTCAACAAGACCCTAGTGATGAACGTTAGGTTAGGCCTAACTTTTCTTTTGTTACAAATAATGCCGCAACGAATAAATTCTCCTGTGTGAGGATATCCATAGGATAAAATTTTCCTAAAAGCAGAATTACTGAGTCAAAATAATATGTAAATTTTTAGTTGTAGTAAATGGTCCCAAATTGCCTTTCATGATGGTATAATTATTTATACCAGTGAAATATATGACATTTCTTATGTTTCTAAATAAGATTTTACCACCCCGCTTAGCACGAAGTCCTTACTAGTCCTGTGACTGGACTCTGGATATTTGTCCATGTCATTAGCATCTACCGTGAACTCCTGACAGGAGATGTCGTTTCCCTTGACCTTGCTTTAGAAGACTCCCAGCTGAGAACCAGCGTGTGTGGTGCTTGAGAAAAGTTATTTGATGTTGATGATAATGACAAATGGCATTTTAATTTACTGAAAGAACAAATCAAGTTTCAGAAATTGAGAGTCTCACTTAAAATAATACTCAACTACAACAGCTTCCCTCACTATCCTTTTCATGGGCCGCTAATATAAATACTTTTCATATATCAGTTGTGTTTAAATAGTATTCACTTGGCATTAGTTATGTATTTTTATAACCCTCAGTTTTCACTGGTTCCTTAGGAAGGAAAACAGATTTGCATTTGATAAAATACTTCATCCCCTATTTCCTCTGTGCTTTCTGATACACAAAGGGTATTAATAAAACCCAAATTGCCTGTTAAAAGTAAGAATGATTAGGGTTCCCCAAAAGTGATTTATCTCTATCACATGAGGAGCTAGTACATCCTGGGCTGTGATTATGGCAGCCACAGACACCAAGATAATATTGTGTGAGACGGTTTTTGACATATAGAGCAATTCAAGGGAGCCTCTGACTGAAATTTTACATCGGGTCCTAATAACTCATATAATCATGAAAACACTTTCTCTGAGATCTCATGGCTCAGATCTGGGCTTCAGAGAAGGCAGTTATGCATTCAGTGCTCTCTTTTCTGGAAGCTCGCCTTGTCAAGGGCAATGCAGGGCGTATGATCAACACGCATATAACTGTTTATAGAACAAACAACAGGTCGAAATTGAGAGAAAGCTAAAATTAGAGCACTTACATGTGTGGAAATAAAGGGTGGATATCTAACTTAAGCAATCACTGGAAGAAACAAAATCAAAATAAACGAATTTAGTGTAGAAGGATGTGTGACTTTTTAACCCTCTCTCAGCCCAGGACACAAGCAGTAACATCTGCCACAGTAGGCCAGTCGGTAGAGATTTGTTTATGTGACTTCTTCAAAGAGTGAAAACAGAACGAAAGAGATAAGCTAAATAGGACTCAGAATATCTGTGACTGAAGCAGAGCAGAAGAGAGGTTGGAAAAGGTACAGATAGGAGAGAAGTCACGATGGGAAAAAAGCAGAGAGAGAGAGATAGCAAATGCAGCACTCAGGAGAAAGAAAAGAGAAAAGATGTTAAGGAAACACCATAGGCTGTAGGGCAGAAGGTAGAGCATAGACATATTAAGATCTTACATTTTAAAAGCGATTTTAAAAGGGAGGAAGCCTAACTGCCTGTGCACGTAAATGAAATCCTAAATTCTGTAGAATTACTTTAACAATTAAGTCTAAGTTAAGATGGGAAGATTCAGGAGATTTAAAGAAGAGAATTGAAGCTTTGTAGAACCATTAGTTGAAAAAACACCCTCATAACTGTTCTCTCTTTTCTTAATTAAATGAAATTGAGAGAGTGACTTGTGAGATACACATTATTTTTTGTAACTCTTCTGATAATGAAGCGCAGATGAATTCGACTAATTGTAAGGAGCAAGAGGTGGATCACAGAGAGTTTTCAACCATCTTGCTATGATCCAGAGGACGTGATCCATCCAGCAACACGGGGCTGTCAGTCAGTGTCCTGGCAACATGGAGATGAATCACACACACACACACAGGGCAACCTGAGGCAGGCTGAGTGAAGAACTGTTTTCCAAAGGCGTGAGAGGATCAAGCCAAGAAACGAGGCAGAGCAAAGCATCTGTGTGTGGCTGGTCACAGCAGGGAGACAATCCCACACCCAGGGCAAGGCTGGAGCAGAGTCATCGGAATCTCACAAGAGAATCCATGACCTCCAGCGAGAAAATGGTGACTGTCAAATTCAGCCCAGAAGAAGGCAGAAGAGGGCTGATGGCCGAGGCGCCAGCTTCCTTCCTCTGATCTTCTGCCAGCTCTTCCCGCTGGACAAAGCAAGCAGAGCCAAAGGGCAAGGGAGCCATGAGTACAAGCCCATAAATATCTCTTCCCCAGGGTGAAAAGCAGGGTAGGGAGGTGGAGGAGGAACTAAGCAGGCTCATGGCCAACTCCTAGCACCAGGGATAAACTTTTGCAAAAATATGTTGGAGATCCAAGTTATTTGTCCTGGAATTGGTTGCGTCTTTTACAGAATGAGTCAAACTCCCTAGGAGCAAATTTGACATTGGTGATACCTGCATTAACTCTTTGTCCCGTGAGACACCCTGTGTAATCTGATAGCTTCTTTGATCCCATTGGTCCCAGTTAGGCAAGAAGAGGACAGTGCCAGGGGCCCTGGCTCCCTTCCTGCCAGGGAGCACTCAGTTCTATTCTGCTTTGTGACTCCAGGTTAAACCTTCAGCAGTCGTGAAAATGTTGGCAAAATTTCCCCACATGATGATGGAGAGAGAGTGTGGATGCATAGACACCAATCTACTGCTATGGTACCTTGGGGAAAAGGTCACCTTGAAGTTTGTCTTAATAATAGTGACGTAGTAGGATCATCTCTCTGCTTGAGAATAATTTAAAAATTGCAGCATGCAGGACTGAAAAATGTTGATGGTCTCCCCAGAGCATGATTACCAAGACTGGCATGCGGATTTATGAAATGTGATTGAAAATGTAGCAGGTACAATTCGAAGATTGCTTCTACCTCTTGACACTTACTCGCCATATCTTCCTTGATCTGCAGCAGTATTTCTTCCTCCTTCTTGAGGTCTTCTCTTTTCTTGGATCTGTGACTTCACACTTTCTGGTTTAACTCCTATCTCACCAGGGGTTCCATCAGTCTCTTTCTTCTTCTCTACCTGTTATCTATCCAATTTGTCTAAATGTCAGCCCTCTCTCATCGCCCATAGCCCACACATAGGTCTCATTGTCATCACCAAGTGCTCCTGGTGAAAGCCCTTTCCACCACAATGCCTGCAGCAGGGTCCCTAGGGAAGGTTGTGCAGGTTGTGCACTGCCTAATTGTGGCAGCCCTGCCACCTTTCCACATTGGAGGCTCATTTGCCACAAAGTTCTCATATTTCCGGGCTTCCAGTAAGAACTCTCCCCCTCCTTGAAGTTGCCAAATTTACAGCTCACTACAGGAGAACACACCAGCCTAAAGCCAGCATACAGTGTGGCTAAAATCCACACCTGACTGCATTTTTCTTTACTTTTTCCATGAACACATGCAGTGGCATAAACAATCTCTTCAAACCTCGTTATTCCTTAGGAATGGCACATAAGAATCACAGTTATATGATTTAAGGTCTAATCCTGCAAACCCAGACTTAACAAATAACAACCAAAGATGGCTGATATTCAAGAAGGGACCAGGAGAGGTAAAGCACATCGGTTTAAATGGAGGTCAAAGAAAAGAGAAATTCAGTAGAGTCTGTGGTGCAGGGTCAGGCTCTATGGAGAAAGAAAGACTTGGGTTGAAAGAGAGTGAAGGTGTATTGGTTCTGGATGTCATCCCAACCTCATAGTCAGTAAATGAGTTACAAAATTCTGCTAGTCCCTGACCCTCATTTTTCCATGAGTGTCATCTTATCGTACCCCCATTTTATCTATCCCAGAATCTAGCATAGTACCTGACACAAACAGGCTTTTAATAAAGAACTTCTTTATGAATTCTTCTTTGTTTCTTCACTATGAGACCTATATAAGTCATATGTTGTTCCATCACCAAATAGATTCCTTGGAGGCAAAGCATTAACTAGCATAAGAGCTGAAAGTATAGACAATTTTTTTACTTGAAGTATAGTTGACTTACCATGTTGTGTTAATTTCAGGTGTACAATAAAATGATGCAGTTTTATGTATATATATATTCCTTTTTGTATTCTTTTCCATTATAGGTTATTACAAGATACTGAATATAGTTCCCTGTGCTATACAGTAGGTTCTGACAATTTTTTTTTTAAAAAAGGTGTAACTTGATTAGGTTGTCATTTTATTTAAACAAAAGTTAATATTAAATTCTAAGTTCTGAGTAATTAAATAGTTTTGTTTGTTTGTTTTGTTTTGTTTTCTGGGGGAGAAGGCTATGTCACACCTGCACAGACAAGGATTCCAAACACTGAATCCACCAGTGCTGAGCAGGATGTCCTGAAGGAATTTCGATAACAAAGAAAATAGGAGTCAGAGAAACTGGGGAAGGTTTTGTGGAGCAAGTGTGACCAAATGCTAGTAAGGGGATTAGGAAGCACTGGGATAATTAGAAAGCATGTTGGAAAGACTGTCCAGCAAGGCAGAGGGCAACCAAAGGCGGAGGGGCTGGGGGGAGAACAGCAGGTGAAGCTCAGCAAAGAAACTTGCCAGACAGAGGGAAGGCTAAGGCGGGGTCGGGGGAGTCCCACAAATGACTGTAGCATTGAATAATTTTCTTCATGAACTCATGACACTTAATTTGTCCAGCCATGTGACTGTAGAATTCTGCTGGGAAATGCATCTTCGTCTTCATTTCCCTACATGTCCATTGAATAAATGAACAAATATATAAATGATCGTTGCCCTCTTCCAATTAGTCATTGTAAGGTAATATGTACATATCTGATATATATATATATATATACATCAAATATATATATTTCAAATATGCTACTATCACTTCAAGCATTCTAAAATCTTTTTTGTGTAACTGTATTCTTTCAAATAGTCCCAGTCGTAAGTCATGTCTTTCAGCTTTGAGGATAGGCTGGAAATTGGTAAAAAGTTCAAGTCATTCACAGTCAAATGTAATACAGAGCAGATAAGCTGGATAATCTATATTTAAATCATCAAGAGGCAACACTAACAAAATGAGGTGGGTGTCCTTGTGTGGTTTGGACATGTCAAAAATGTGACATTGAAGATACTCCTCAGGGGTGCACCAAGAAAGATGAGGAATAGTTGCCTGGCCTCAGTTGTCAAATCTTTACCGAGCTGGTAACCTCTCTCAACTAACAATCTCTTAAATATGGAGACTTCCCTTGCTCTGACAGCTTTGTATTTAAAATTCACTTAATCAAAACAACAAATACAAAATCTGGACAAGAAAAATGTGTTCTGATGTAATTCTACTTAGAAGATACGATGTAGGGAAACTTTTTTAAAATGCCTACTTTTTAGATTTGCAAAACAAATCTTCAAGTTAAACAGTTGAGTTCCTCACCTACATATTAGATATTTTCAACTGAAAGAACTTCCAATATAAAGTTTTCCATCCTCCCCTTACAGTTCATACTATTTTAAGGTTTGTAGTAATTCATCTTTGTGTGGTTAAATGTCATTCTCATTGGAAGGTGTCTATGTTTTTAATTTCACCTTCTTTCCTGGATGTGGGACTAGGGTATTAAAAAACAGTGGCTACTTTGTTCAAGCATTTTTTAACTTTATTTTTCAACCATTTAAAAAATACAATATTTATTTTTTGTTAACATTTGTTTGATACAGGCGGCGGTTGCATATGAGTCTGTTATTTTCAGTATTTTGTGCAAATCTGGAATATATTACAATTATAAATAAAATTATTAGATATAACACTTTAAAATATATTTTAAATTCTTACAGAAAGGAGCATGGACAACTTTTGCCAAAAGAAAAAAGGTACTAATGAATCTTTTCACCATGAGTAATACTTTACAGAATCAATTATAAGATCTATCAACAGAAAAAAGATAAATATACAACCTATCTGTTATGTTGATTCACCTGGTCACAAAATTCTCAACCTTTTATTTGCAGGTACAAATAAAACTAAATCTGGTCCATGTGAAGAATAAACAAAAAGGCTCTAACCCATGTTTCTGGATTTTTTTCCCCTTAACGATCCATCTAGGTAAATTCATGCTGCTTTAATAAAACAATATCCAAATTCACCAAAGATTACAAACATCTCTTAGATATTAAGAAGCTGCATTCAGATGGCAGTTGAACCTGTTTGGATCCTTTCACGAGGAAACTGATTTCCTTATTTACCCATGCCAGTATTTTTTCGAGTCATTTGTCATTTACATAACACTGAGCAACCAGTACTGGGAATGTCCAAAACAACAAAAAAGCCTCTATAACAATTTTTGACACAGGGGACTTCATGGAGAAGCCCATATATTCATCAGCAGCAGATTCATGGCACTTTCTGTTTAGCTGGCCATTTCCTAGTGGAATCGTGATGTTTTATTTGGCGAGTAACAGCTTCAGGAACAGGAGAGCAGTTGTATTCATGAAGCCAACGATTGGAAAGAATTTCCTTGCTTATTTTTTTCTTCTGTGTGTGTGTGTTTGTGCTTGTACATGTGTGTGTTTTTCTTCAAGATCTTGGGTGCAAACGCCACCTTATTTATTCTTGAGAAAGTTGAAAACATGTCGGTACCTAGCTTATATTTATGGGTCTTCTGTAGTCCTTTCTCTTAAATTTTTTCTTTAAATTTCCCAGCTATATTTTAAACTATTTGGTTAACTGTTCTGACTGCATCAAATTTGTATTAATATTACTATTTTTAGCCTAAGCCCATCTTCCACCCCACATCCTCAATATATATATATATATAAAACAGATGACCGCTTTTCAAAGACAAAAATGGAACGTGGGGAAAAGGAAATCGAATTATCACTAACAGTACAATTGCTTCAATAAAGTTTCATTTACTAAAAAAGCACTAGGTTATAGTCAGTCCTAAGACAGAATTGTCTGTTTTCACATTTAGTATCCGTTTTAGGTCATCTCAGCAGTCGTAATATAAACTAAAGTTGACATGTTATTGATAGTGTGTCTTTAATAGGTCTATCTTGCAAGCAAACATTAAATTCTGGTCTTTGAAATCACTATCTCTGACTCTCACACTTTTGTCTCTTAAGCTATATTTAATTATCTCTATAGAAGAGAAAATGATTGCAATAAAAGTGAACAATTTACTTTTTTGATATTTGATTCATTTTTATCCTCTCTTTCAAGAGAGAAGCAATATTTGGAGTAATCTGGTATATAAAACCATCTCGTAATTTGGGTCCCTTTTGAAGTGCATGTAAAGATTAGCATGATTTGATTTATTTTTGACAAGGGATGGTAAATGTTTCTTTAAGAACAACAGTCTGCCAGGAATATTTTAAGAGCCTTCAGCTCTGCCAGAAGAATAAACCATGTCAGGTGTTTCTTGGGACTGAAAGATGATCTTCAATCCCTTTTACTCTTGTTTATCCTAACTTTTTTTTAAATAATCCTTAAGATAATCAAGAAGTTATGAACTCTGCGATTAAAACACAGTGCACAAGAGTGACATTCAAATATAAAAGCTACTTTGAAAGAATCACAAGGCAGAAAGTGACCTTGGTGTTCTTTTAATCCAAGTCATAGAGCATTTAAACTCTGCCAGCATCGTTTAACCTCATTCCTAAAATCACTAGGAAATAAAATTATACAGTTTCACAGAGAAACCTACTCAAATGTGTCACACCTTTCCTCAGGGAAGCAAGATGTCCAAATGAAACTTTAATACAAAAATTGAATTTTCCTCAGTGACAATCTCATTTATAAAATTTTGAGATCAGTGTACGTAGCTGGATACAGAGGTTATGGACCAGGCATGCTGGAGTTCAGTTCTCTGAGTATATACCTCTTTCATCACTGAGGTCAAAGTCATGCAGCATTTCCAGGCCTGATAGGCCTACATAAGCTGGACAGTAGTAAGGAAATGAGCAGACAAGTCACTCACAAGCTATCCACATGAATTATCAACCCATAAAGGGTGCCATTCATTTTAAAACCCCTTTAATACTCTGAGAGGTAATCATCATATTATCATGGGCGGCAATGCAGCTCTTGCATTTTTCACAGGAAAAAGCACAGACTGAAAGCTGAGGCTGGTGACACACAATCGAGTCTGATTTTTTTTGTGTGTGTGTGTGGTATGCGGGCCTCCCTCTGTTGTGGCCTCTCCCGTTGCGGAGCACAGGCTCCAGACGCGCAGGCCCAGCGGCCATGGCTCACGGGCCCAGCCGCTCCGCGGCATGTGGGATCCTCCCAGACCGGGGCGCGAACCCGGTTCCCCTGCATCGGCAGGCGGACACGCAACCACTGCGCCACCAGGGAAGCCCTCGAGTCTGATATTTTAAAAACTGTATTGCACCTGTCAAATTAGTGACACATTTGCTAAATACAACAGTTTTCTATAGGAAGTGACTAAGAAGTTTGACCCCAAAATCTATACTGAATCTTCTCAATTATTCGAGGTCTTATACTGTCCCCTCTCAAAAAATATTAGAAGTACTTTATAATCATTAAAACTGTGCAGCAAATAAGCATATGAAAAGTTACTCAATATCATATGCCATTAGAGAGTTGCAAATTAAAACACTAACGAGACACCATTATACACTTATGCATTATACACTTATCACAATGGCTAAAATCTAAAACATTGACAACTCCAAATGCTGACAGAATGTGAAGCAATAGGAGCTCTCATTCACTGTGGGTGAGAATTCAAAATGGAAGACAGTTTGGCCTTTTCTTAGGAAAATAAACATGCGTTTACCATTTGATCCAGCAGTTGAGCTCCTTGGGATTTCCAAAAGAGTTGAAAACTTATGAACACACAAAAACCTGCACACAGATGTTTATAGCAGTTTTATTCATAATGGAAGTAACCAAGATGTCCTTCAGTAGGTGAATGGATAAACAAGCATGCATCCATACCATCGAATATTATTCAGTGCTAAGAAGAAATGAGCTATGAAGCCACAAAAAGACATGGAAGAATCATAAATGCATATTACTAAGAGAAAGAAACCAATCTTAAAAACCTACATACTGTAAGATTCCGACTATACGACATTCTAGAAAAGGTGAAACTGTGGAAATAGTAAAAAGATCAGTGGTAACCAGGGGTTAGGGGGAGGTAGGGATGAATCGGTAGAGCACAGAGGGTTTTTAGGGCAGTGAAACTATTTTGTATGATACTATAATGTTAGCTACATGTCATTATACATTTGTCAAAACTGGTAGATCTATATAACACAAAAAATGAGCCCTAATGCCATCTATGGATTTTAGCTAATAATAGTGTATCAATATTGGCTCATCAATTGTAATAAATGTTTCACACCAATGCAAAATGATAATAAAGGAAACCAAAGGTGGGAAGATAGGAGAAGGATATGGGACCTCTGTACTTTCTGCTCAGTCTTTCTGTAATCATGGAACCGCTCTGAAATAACAAAGATTATTAATTAAAAACAATAAAGTCCATATTGAAGAAAATGAAAAAAATTTTTTTTAAATTACTTTACAAACAAAGATTGCCTATTGTTTTTTAACAATGTGTCCATATTTTTTCTTACTGGAGAAGAAGGATTTTGTGACTAGGCGCCCTATTCAAGGAATTATCACCTGCTACAACACCCTCAACAAATATATGTCAACTTCAAAGAATGACTTGGTATCTCCATTGAAGCAGATTTCTAGAAAGATTGGCCAATCCAACTTTTCAAGTGATTCAGTATTCCCCATGAACTGTGCACTTCCTGGCCAACACAAACAATTACTGCTGCTACATTACTAAAGCTGAACATCTCAATCTAAGGTGGTGAAGAAATTACCAAATAAGTAACGGCATTAGGGATGCATATGTTCATTACTCATTTTTTTTTTTTTTTTTTTTTTTTGCGTTACGCGGGCCTCTCACTGTTGTGGCCTCTCCCGTTGCGGAGCACAGGCTCCGGACGCACAGGCCCAGCGGCCATGGCTCATGGGCCCAGCCGCTCCGCGGCATGTGGGATCCTCCCGGATCGGGGCACGAACCTGTGTCCCCTGCATCGGCAGGCGGGCCCCCAACCACTGCGCCACCAGGGAAGCCCCCATTACTCATTTTTAAAACATAAGTTCTACCCTTTAGAAGTTCTTTATACAAATAAAGGAAGATGGAAAATTACATAGAAATGTAGGTTCCTCCCACCATGATAACTGTATGGACTATCCAGAGATTAAATAGATTGGGGGGCATTGATACAATTTTGAGCCATTAAGATGCCTTGTCTTCTAATATGATGAAACAGCTAACTATTAGAAACTTAGCTGTGTTCGAAGCATTTAGTGTCAAAGATTTTCATATACCTTATTGGAAACTTTTCAGAGCAATAATTTTCTGGGCATGGCAGCTGCTGAAGTTGCAGGAAGTCATCTGATTTTTTACACCCACTAGTACAATTCAAAGATTTCTGGCAAAAGGTTACAACTAATTTTTATTAAAGGAGTGAACTAAAAGAGTAAATTTTATAAGCCAGTGAGAGTACAGTGGTTCAATGTTAGCATTCTTCTGCCTATTTCATTGTTTTATTCATTTAACAAATACGTGGTGAACCCCCAGTATTACCTGCCAGGCACTGTTCTAGAAAATTGCTGTACATTTGTGAAGAAATATGAATCTGCATTCTAGATCTTAGATTCTAGTTCTTGAAGTTTTCTGCTGGAGTAGTTTAAGGTGGAATTAAACCTAATAAATTTTTTGCCTCTATAGACAAGACCTACTTTGTAAGATATCCCCATCTCCTCCTACCTTTTGAGAAGTCCAACTCAGAGTCTTCTATGGAAGTCAGAGAATGGAAGAAAAGAATAAGAGGAGGAACTAAGATGGGGGGGAAAAAAGGAAAGAAAGAGGAAATAAAGACCCAGTTTACTTAAGGAATTATGAATGCAAGAGAAACTTTATTTTAAAATATTTGTAACATTAGAAATGTATTCATCTATGGAGGGCCTACTCTGTGTTCAGCATTGCACTAGTTCCCAACAATAAAATAGTGAGCAAAAGATACAAAGTCTCAGCCCTCAAGGAGCATACAATCCGTGGTAGAAACAGGAATTCATCACATAAAAACACAAATCTATAAATAGAAAATGCAAACCATGTTTTTAAAGATATGTAAAGGCAGAGACTGGTCAGGAGAGACTTTCCTGCAGAAATGACATTTAAACTAAGCTTTCAAGGATGAAAAAGAGAGAAGCTGACACTTTTCTTTTTTAACATCTTTATTGGAGTATAACTGCTTTACAATGCTGTGTTACTTTCTGCTGCATAACAAAGTGAATCAGCTATATGTATATGTCCTCAAGTCCATTCTCTATGTTTGCGTCTTTATTCTTGTCCTGCCCCTAGGTTCATCAGAACCATTTTTTTTTTTTAGATTCCATATATATGTGTTAGCATACTGTACTTGTTTTTCTCTTTCTGACTTACTTCACTCTGTATGACAGACTCTAGGTCCATCCGCCTCATTACAAATAACTCAATTTCGTTTCTTTTTATGGCTGAGTAATATTCCATTGTATATATAGGCCACATCTTCTTTACCCATAGTAAGTGCAAAGGTCCTGACATAGAGTATAATATATTCCAACAGAAGCACAATTGGAGAGCTAAAATGAATGAGAGGAATGGGTTCAAAAAGTAGAGCCCATGTGTTCATGACACATCCAAAAATATTAAAGTATTCAAAAGCTGTAGCATAGAAATGTGTGCATAAGCTTTCTTCTACATAAGAAAGATTTCTTTTTTTAAAAAAATTTTCCTATGACCTGAAAAGTAGTGAATATTTTTGCTGATAGCTCTCCCATTGATTCTGCATTTACCTGGTACTGAGCAGGACCCTATGAGGCCTTCCCAGAATAGACCCCCACACCCCGTGTCCTCCACCTGCCTTTTGTCTGTAGAAAAATTTTAGTCAAAGAATAAATTTAATCAGAGAAGTGAGAAAATGCAGAAAGAAAGGAAAACAGTCAAGCAAGACAAAATAATAATACTTTAGCCATTAAACACAGTCAAGGACCTTTAGTTCCTCCTCAAGGACTATAGAGAATATTCTGAGCCATGTCCTTTGAGCTGTTTTGCAGATACTGAAACCCCCT
>NC_041225.1:21934059-21961386 GCF_002837175.3 Physeter macrocephalus
GATTCCATATATATGTGTTAGCATACTGTACTTGTTTTTCTCTTTCTGACTTACTTCACTCTGTATGACAGACTCTAGGTCCATCCGCCTCATTACAAATAACTCAATTTCGTTTCTTTTTATGGCTGAGTAATATTCCATTGTATATATAGGCCACATCTTCTTTACCCATAGTAAGTGCAAAGGTCCTGACATAGAGTATAATATATTCCAACAGAAGCACAATTGGAGAGCTAAAATGAATGAGAGGAATGGGTTCAAAAAGTAGAGCCCATGTGTTCATGACACATCCAAAAATATTAAAGTATTCAAAAGCTGTAGCATAGAAATGTGTGCATAAGCTTTCTTCTACATAAGAAAGATTTCTTTTTTTAAAAAAATTTTCCTATGACCTGAAAAGTAGTGAATATTTTTGCTGATAGCTCTCCCATTGATTCTGCATTTACCTGGTACTGAGCAGGACCCTATGAGGCCTTCCCAGAATAGACCCCCACACCCCGTGTCCTCCACCTGCCTTTTGTCTGTAGAAAAATTTTAGTCAAAGAATAAATTTAATCAGAGAAGTGAGAAAATGCAGAAAGAAAGGAAAACAGTCAAGCAAGACAAAATAATAATACTTTAGCCATTAAACACAGTCAAGGACCTTTAGTTCCTCCTCAAGGACTATAGAGAATATTCTGAGCCATGTCCTTTGAGCTGTTTTGCAGATACTGAAACCCCCTCCAGGTGGGAGAAGTTAACTATCTGCTGCCCACGAGCACTGAGACCCCAGACCTGTTGGAACCAGAAGGTTGATGATGCCGACTCCTGATTACCCCACCACCAGCCAATCAGAAGCGTGTCCACGAGCTGACCACGCCCTGCTCCTTAAACGCTATAAAACTCCTCACTACCCACTTCAGGTCAGAACACATAGTCTTGTGGGCATTAGCCCGCTGTGGCCCCCTTTGCCTGGTAAAGCAATACAACTATTCTTTTCTACTTCACCCCAAGCTCTTGTCTCTGCGTTTCTATTTCGCACTGGTAAACCGAGGACGAATTTCAGCAACAACATTGGTGATAACCAATTTTCTCCCAAGAGTGTCATAATTCTAGATTGATATGAAGGAAATGCTGATTGTCAGAACAAGCCATCTTATAAAGGTGTCTGCCCACTCTCTGGGTGGCAGTAGCAGAATTTTTGCTTTACTTATATTTACAAATTGAAATTTTCCTTCCAATGAAATTATGATGTATACATGACAATCATGTGAACACATAGACTTACACATAAAGGCCAGTGGGGAATTACAGCTTGAGAAAATGGATCCTTCCGGGTGGTTTTTGCTAGCATAAGGAAATTGATACCATCCCTATGGTGCTCTTCAAACAGATGGGGTCAGAGAACAGAAGAGGAAATGAAGGGGTGTTCACTGACCCTTGCAGGCCTGAGCCACAGGGCAGGTAAGCACAGGATTTCCACTTTACTCATTGCCTTCCTAGTGGTGGCCCTTGGCTATCTGCACAGGCAAGACTTTCTCCACTAAAAAAAAAAAAAAAAAAAAAAAAAAGATCTGTAAACATACAATGGTTTTATTTATTGTATAGTACCACGTTATTTTGAATTATTGCCGTAAGGATTGGGGAGCAGTGTACAGTTTTAAAAACAAATTTGAAATAGAGTCCAAGCAAGTCATGCAATTTGGGGGGGGGGGGTTATTAGTAATAAAGCTACAAGTTCTTCACCCAGGTCTCCTTGAAGAATGATACAAAGTGCAGCTTTCACCCAAGCCTGTAATTTTCCATGTAATGGAGGTACCTCTTTTGTCCCATATCAGAAATTAGGGGAAGAGATTATGAGCACAGCCATATCATGATGTCGTACAAGAGAGGCTAGACCTTGTCACCTGGATCTATTTTCATACCATTCTGGAAACTTCTTTACCAACACTGATAAAAAGTTGAAATGACATTTGTATCTTTCCCTAAAATTATACTTGTATGAACATATTATAAAGTGGGCTATAAGCATAGAAAAGCACATCTAAGTAGTAAAGTACCAATGATCAAGCATCATATCCTTGTAAAAATGGTTTGTTTTGTTTTGTGTTTCCATAACTAGAGATTTCTTGATCTTTGAAAAGAACTCCCAGATTTGGTAGCTATTTCTACTTCAGCAAAAACACATACATAGTTTTATCCAGTTTTACTAATATTGGACATTAGATTGGCTTTTTAAATTATTTCCTTGGAGATGAAGAGCTCAGATTAAATTAGCATTTGCAGATTTGGAGAAAGGGAAGGGCTGAAGATCCAGGTGTTACAAAGCATTTAAGTAAATGAGCATGCAGTGTTTTGACTTAAAAAAAAATAAATTTTGCATTTTTAATTTGGTCTTAAGAAATGTAGTTCAAAGGCTCAAGACTTAATGCCAAGAAAACACTTAAAATAAAGCCTCGGACTCCTGATTCTGGCCATGACAGAGTAACAGATATTGAAATAACCTCTCTTTATAAACAGCTCTAACACTGGACAAAATATATAAAACAACTATTTTCAGAAGCTGAAAACTAGGCAGCAGAGTGGAGGAAGACACACTATGTGGTTGCTACACTACACACACGTTTCTGCCTGGAAGAACTTGCTCAAGCAAAGCAGTGTGGTCACTCTAAGAGGGCAAGTCAGAGATCACAGTATACATCTGTATAAAAAAATTCCATTTGCTGAACCTCGTAACATCAACTGCAATATCCAGTGTAAAATTAAAACTGTATACTCAAACCAGACAAAGACATTACAGAAAACTACAGACCAATATTTCTCAAGAACGTAGATTCAAAACTCCTCATCTAAGCAATAGAAAATCAGATCCAACAATGTATACTCAATATTAGCCACCAAATCCCACAATCAAATGGGATTCGTTAAAAGTATGTAAAGCTGTTTCAACATTAAAAATTGGTATTTCCCTGGTGGTCCAGTGATTAAGACTCCACACTTCCCCTGCAAGGGGTGTGGGTTTGATCCCTGGTTGGGGAACTAAGATCCCACATGCTGTGTGGCGTGCCCAAAAAAATATTCAAAAATTAATTCATATAATAAGTAACATTAAATAAATAAAAAATAAAATGGGATAAATAAAAAATAAAATTATTGTATCAGTTAGATGTATTAAAAAGCATTTGACAAAGCTCAATATCTATTTATTGTAAAAAACAAAAAAACAAAAACTCAACAAATTAGGAACAGAAGGGAACTTTCTCAACTTGATAAAGAACATCTACCAAAACCACAAAGCAACAAACAAAAAAATAAAGCAAACAAACAAACAGAACAAAACCCTACAGCCAACATAATACTTAATGGTGAGAAACCAGAAGCTTGTACATTAATATCAATAACAAAGCAAGAATGCCCCTCCTCACCACTCCTTTTCAACACCCTACATGAAAACTTTCCTAATACAATAAGACAAGAGAAGGAAATAAAATATACGGAGATTGGGAAGGAAAACATAAAACTGTCTTTGTTAGCACATGACATGATTGTCTACATAGAGAATTCCAACGAATTGACAACAAAGAAAAAAGAAAACCTGGAAGTATTGATCAATTATAGTAAGATTGAAGAGTGTAAGCTTAATATACAAGAGCCAATAGCTTTCCTATATAAAAACAATTATCTCGAGATTTGAAATTAAAAACACAATACTGTTTACATTAGCACCCCACCAAAATAAGTACTTAGGTATAAATCTACAAAATATGTATAAGATCTATATGAGGAAACAACAAAACTTTGATGAAAGAAATCACAAAGAAGAACAAGGTAAATAAATTCCACAGTAATGGAAAAGAAGACTCAATATTTTTAAGTTGTCACTTCTTCTCAACTTGATTTATAGATTTAATGCAATCCCAGTAGAAATTCCAGTAAATTATTTTGTGGACATCAACAAACTGATTCTAAAGTTTAAAAGCAAATATCCAGAAGAGCTGACACTATATTGAATGAGAAAAACAGTCAAAGAACTAATACTACCTGACTCAAAGACTTACTATAAAGCTACAATAATCTAGACAATGTGATATTGGTGAAAGAATGATAGATAGATCAATGGAACAGAATAGAGAGACCAGAAATAGACCCATGCAAATATAGTCAATCTATTTTTGACAAGGGCGCAAAGGCAGTCTTTCCACCAAAGGCACAAGAACAACTGGTCATCCACATGCATGGAAGGAATCTAGACACAGACCTTACACCCTTCACAAAAATTAACTCAAAATAGATCATAGATCAAATGTACAATGAAAAACTATAAAACTCCTAGAAGATAACAGAGGAAAAAAATCTATATTACCTTGAGTTTGGTAATGATTTTTTAGATACAACACCAAAGGCATGATCCATGAAAAAAAAAATTGATAAGTTGAACTTCATTAAAATTAAAATGTTTCCATCTGTTAAAGACACTGCCAAGACAATGAGAAGACAAGACACAGACTGGGATAAAATATTTGCAAATAGCACACTTGATAAAGGACTGCTATCTAAAATAGCCAAAGAACTTTAAAACTCAATGACAAGAAAATGAACTACCTGATTTTTTTCTTTAATTTTTTTTTTTTTTTTTTTTTGGCTGCGTTGGGTCTTTGTTGCTGCATGTGGGCTTTCTCTAGTTGCAGTGAGCGGGGGCTACTCTTGGTTGCAATGTGTGGGCTTCTCATTGCAGTGGCTTCTTGTTGCAGAGCACGAGCTCTAGGCGCGTGGGCTTCAGTAGTTGTGGCACGAGGGCTCAGTAGTTGTGGCTCAAAGTCTCTAGAGCTCAAGTTCAATAGTTGTGGCACACAGGATTAGTTGCTCCACAGCATGTGGGATCTTCCCAGACCAGGGATAGAACCAGTGTCCCCTGCATTGGCAGGTGGATTCTTAACCACTGCACCACCAGAGAAGTCCCTCGAATTTTTAAAAATGGGCAAAAGACATTAACAGATACCAAAGAAGATATACAGATAGCAAATAAGCACATAAAAAGATGCTCAACATCACACAGCGTTATAGAATTGCAAGTTTAAACAACAATGAGATACCACTAAATACCCATTAGAATGGCTGAAATTCAAAACACTGACTGTGCCACAGGCTGGCAAGGATGTAGAGCAAGAGGAACACTCATTGGTTGCTGGTGGAAATGCAAAATGGTACAGCCACTTTGGAAGATAATACAGCAGTTTCTTACAAAACAAAACCTACATTTATCATACAATCCAGCAGTAACACTCCTTGATACTTACCCAAATGAGTTAAAAACTTATGCCCATACAGAAAACCCACATACCAATTTAACAGCACTTTTGTTCATAATTACCAAGAGTTGGAAGAAATCAAGATATCCTTCAGTAGGAAAGTAGATAAATAAACTGTGGTACATTCAGACAAAGGAATATTATTCAGTGCTAAAAGAACTGCGCTAACAAATCATGAAAAGACATAGAGGAATGTCAAGGCATTTTACTAAGTGAAAGAAGCTGATCTGAAAAAGCTACACGCTACCTGATTCTAATTTTATGACATTCTGGAAAAAAAGCAAAGCTTTGGAGATAATAAAAAGATCAGTGGTTGCCAAGGGTTGGGGTTGGGAGAGGGATAAATAGATAGAGCACAGAGGATCTTTAGAGCAGTGAAACTATTCTGTATAATAATACTGTAATGGTGGATTTATGTCATTATGCAGCTGTCAAAATCCACAGAATGTACAACACTAAGAACAAACCTAATGTACACTATGGAGTTTGGGTGATTATGATGTAGGTTCATTGATTTTAAGAAGCGACCACTTTGGCATGGGATTTTTTGGTGAAGAGACTGTGATTGTGTAGGGGCAGAGAATACAGAAACTTTATATTTTCTGCTCAATTTTGCCGTGAATTTAAAACTGCGTTAAAAAAAAAGAAAGCCTCTTTTAAAAAATTATCGATAAGCAAAGAAGCAGAAAAATGTGCCCTACAAATAATAGGGATGTTTCAAGTAGCAGATAAGACTTTGGAAAAGTTATTATAAATGTGTTCAAATACTCAAAGGAAAAATTTTATACAAAGAGTGAACGGATCAGAAATCTCAGTACAAAAAGGGAAACAAAAAAGAAAAGAAAAAAGAGGAGAGGAAACAAATGGAAATCCTAGGCCTGAAAAACACAACTGCAGAGCAAGAAGAAGCGTTATCATACACAAAAACAGTAATAAAAATACTACTGACTTCTCAACAGAGACAATACAAACAACAACAAAAAGAGGAACAAAGTCTTTAATATTTTCCAATCATAAGGTACTGGAAAAAAATGTAGGAAAATATCTTTTGAACCTTCAGTAGACAAAGATTTCTTAAAAGAGCCACAGAAATACAAGATATTAAATTTAAAAATCAATAATGTTGACACCTCAAATTTAAATATATTTGATTATCAAAAGATACTCTCAAAAATGTGAATAGGGAAGCCACAGACTGGGAGAAAAATTTCATGAAATATATATCGGTCAAAGAAACTGTACCCATAATATATGAAGAATTCCTAAATTCTATAATGAAAAGCCCCATGATTGCGTTCAAAAAATGGGCCAAAAACTTCAACAGACACTTTTCAAGGGCATGGCCACAAAGCCCACGAAAAAGTGCATCACCGAAGATTGTTAGTCATAAAGAAGATGCAGATTGAAACCACAATGTGATACCATTCCACACACTTTAATGGCTCAAATTAAAATAAATGAATAAAGAACTGAAACTGAGAACTCGAAATCATAAAATCATTTTTGCCAAATGGGTTGGCTGTTTTTTTTTATAAAGAAGTTATATGCCTCCTACAGCCCACCAATTTACCTCTAGGTATTTATCCAGGATAAATGAAAAAAAAAATTTCCACAAAAAAGTGCATAAGAGTATTTATAGTAGCTTTCTACATGACAGCCAAAAACTGGAAAAAACAAAAATAAATCCGTCAATAGGAGAGCCAATTAAGAAATTATGGTATATTCATACAATGAATAACTACAAATATGTGCAGTGACATCAATAATACAGATGGATATTGTAAATGTAAAAGAATTCTGTGATAGATCCTCATGACGGGAACAGCCCCACCCCTTGTAACCCTGTATGCTCTCCTCCCTTGGAGGATGACTGGGAGCTGTGAATAGGAAGGATATCACTCTTAGGATTAGGCTGCATAATATGGCAATATTTAAGTTCCCCAATCGGTTGGTTTTGAGTTAATGGAATGAGAAATTATACTGTGTAGGTCCGACTTATCCAATGAAATCTCTTCCCTTGTTAGCCTTGAAGCTGTGAAGGACCGTGCTGTGAGTTGCCGATGCGGAGAGCCTCAGTCTGGACTCTGTCAACCACCTACACAAGCTTGGAAGAAGACCCTGAGCTGCAGCCCTGTGACCCCCTGAACGGAGGACCGAGCTAAACCGTGCTTGGATTCCTGACACCTGGACATTTTGAGATAATAAATGAGTGTTTGTTAAGCCACTACATTTGTGGAAATTTGCTGCACTGCAATAGGTAAGTGATAGAAAGTCAGACTGAAAGATATCATATAAATTTCTGGAACAAACAACAAGGATGGATGGGGAAAGATTCAAAACAATGGTTGTCTCTGCTGGTGGAGGGGATTGACTGGGAAGAGGCCTGAGGGAAATTTTGGGGGTGATGGAGACTTTGGAACCATACACTTAAGATCTGTGCGTTTCACGGTCTGTAAATGTATATCCAAAACCAAGCTTGCATTTCTATGTACCTTATTTCTGCAAAGCCACTGCTGTCTGATATTTCTTAATGCAGGCTCATCTGAAACCTCCAGTCCCCAGCCACTCAGATTGTTTCTAGTCTTTCAGGTGAGTGCAGATAGGTGGGTTTACCAAATCATTTTTCACATCAAGATTATTTCTAATCTTTAAAAAAAGGAGCTAAGTGAGCTGTCTTTTGAGAGATCTGAAAATTTCCTTTTTAAAAACCACACAAAAGATGGGTTGTTGTGTGACCCCAAAACATATTGTACATCTTTACACCAGGGTCAGCAAACTGTGGCCCCGAGGCCAAAAGTGACCTATTACCTGTTTATATCGATATCATGTCAACATGATAAATAAATACCACGCAGGATATTATATTGTGAAAACAAATTTTCCTGTAAGATGACTATTGCAAATATTGGTTTAAAATAAACATCTGAAACTGAAATTTATAGAATCCCTGTAGCTTTTGATGCTATGAACTTCCAGAGAGGAATATGGCCTGTAGGTATAAAATCCTCTCTTGTCACCCTATTACCATCATACTATTGACTATTCTGCCTACCATGCTTACTAATGGTGTGAATTGGACAAGTTATTTAGTCTTTAGAGACACAGTTTCCACCCATAAAATAGGTATAACAATAATACACATTTCACAGTATTGTTTTGAAGATTAAATTAAATGACATAATAACATATGCACAGAAAGGTACATAACAAGCGCTCCATAAATGAAAGTTCTCTTTTTTTCTCCTGCCACTTCCTCTCCCCACCTCTGCACCATTTCTAGAGCCCTCTTTAAATGTTCAAAATTATCAGCTATTTGGATTCAACTATTTTGTCCTAAAGATCTTAGCTAACTGAATATTGACTTTTGATTTGCCTTTCATTTTTAACTATTCAGTATCTCTGAAATACTAGGAAAAAAATATAATCATTCTCTTCTTGGGGTCATAGTAACTAACTTCTAAAAGCTAATCCTTTACTTAAATGAGGAGGATTTCTCTCTTTTCCCCTGTCGAGAAGTCTTATTTCTTTTTTGAAATTACATGTTATATTCACATGTTTCAGGACTTCAGTTTCGGAGTTTGGCCTCTGGAAAGTCAAATTAAATTCCTTGATGCAGAATTCTTATTTATAGGATCCATTATTTTGATGAGGACAAGTCTCAAATAGGACAACATAATACTCAAGAAGGAATCTTGAAAGTAAATGCTTTGGAAGGGGATCAATGCAGTTCTAATTCTGCGGAATAGCTGGTCAAAGTAGGAGTTCTTTGAAAACAATGGGGTTATTTAAATTCCACCTTGAAAACTGAGTGACAGTTTGCCCAGGGAACTATTGTGTTCCAGATTCCATCTCAGGAGAGGCCCTGCCTTCCCACAGGCCACTGAAAAGCCTTTTATTTTGTCATCCTCTTCTAAAGGCTCCTTCAAAACCTTCCCAACAAACCAGGATTTTCTGCCATGAAAAACAAAAGCTATTTTTTTAAGAAAAGAAAATATACCTCCTTCAAATTAAGCTTCATGACAATGAAAGTTCTAATAATTTCTTGGCAGATTTCGGAGACTATGCAATTCGAACACTTTTTCAAAAAAATTTGTCTTGTATCTAATCATTTTAATTTCTTCCTGCTTGCCATTTGTATTGTCTAGTTATTCCACGGAATGTCTAGTTATTCCGTGGAATAACTAGATAATACTATATTGTAAAAGTAAACTTAGCTGTCCAATAAAGTCAGTGACCTTACTGTGAAACTTGCCGAAGAATCTATGTTTAAGAACCACCCACTTAATCTGAATTTTCTATATAAGCATTTAATTTTTTACAATAATTATATTTTGGAAGGTGCTCTCAGAAATTATCTCCCTAACAAAGCGCTAATCATTTAGAAAGAGTATTTTGTAATATATAAACATAAATGCACATACACGTGAGCGTGTGCACACACACACACGCCCACACACGGTTTGTAAGGCTGTTTAGTATTTTCATTAAAAAGTGTATCCATATCCAAGAAGAATGGCTTCTGAGAACTAGGAGGTGCTCTAAAATTAACATTAAGAACTTAAGAGTGATTGTATTTTGCAAATCAACCCAAAAATACTCTTTCCCAAAGTCAACTCAAAGAAGAAATGTGAAGCACACACACCTTCACAAGATTCTGGTTTACTGCCCAGACTGGAGGAGGAGCCTCCTCCACACACACAGAGGGAAAATGCAAAAAATGAGGACCAATTTGCTTAAAAAAAAAAAATCATCCTTATGTTTTTTAAAAACTCAATAAAATAGAAATAACTGAATATTTCCTGAACAGTTCCTAAAACAACATCTCAATTGGGAATTGTTAATTAAAGGCATTGTTATTTTTAAAAACTTTCTGCCTTTTAAAAAATTTTTTATTGAAGTAAAGTTGATTTATAATATTGTATTAGTTTCAGGTGTACAGCATAGTGATTCAGTATTTTTATAGATTATACTCCATTAAAAGTTATTATAAAATAATGGCTGTAATTCCCAGTACTGTACAGTATGTCCTTCTTGCTTATTTATTTTATACATAGTAGTTTGTATTTCTTAATCCAATACCCCTATCTTGCCCCTCCCCCCTTTCCTCTCCCCACTGGTAACCACCGGTTTGTTTTCTATATATCTGAGTCTGTTTCTGTTTTGCTATATACATCAATTTGTTTTATTTTTAGATTCCACATATAAGTGATATCATACAGTATTTGTTTTTCTCTGTCTGACTTATTTCACTAAGCATAATATTCTCTGTGTCTATCCATGTTGCTGCAAAAGACAGAATTTTATTCTTTTTTATAGCTGACTAATAGTCCATTACATATATATATATATATATATATATATATCTATATATCTATATATATATCTTCTTTATCCATTCCTCTGCTGATGGACACTTCGGTTGCTTCCATGTCTTGGCTATTGTAGACAGTACTGCTATGAACATTGGGGTGCATGTATCTTTTCTTTTCAAATTAGCGTTTTCTTTTTTTCTGGGTGTATACTCAGTAGTCAAAATGCTGGATTATATGGTGGTTCTATTTTTAATTTTTTGAGGCACCTCCTTACTCATTTCCATAGTGACGGCACCGATTTGCCTTCCCACCAGCAGTGCACAAGAGTTCTCTTTTTACCACATCTTTGCCAATATTTGTTATTTGTAGACTTTAATGATAGCTGTTCCAACAAGTGTGAGGTAATATCTCACTGGTGTTTAAAGCACTCCCTATGAAATCTTGACCAAGACAAAATTGTCTACTGTTTACTCTTTAACAGAACCATGGAGGATTTAGATAAGAGTAGTAACTAAAAGCATAAAATCTGTAAAGAAAGAGGTCCTGTTATCTTTATTCACAGATGATATGATTGTCTATTATAAAATTCAAGGAATGAAATGGAAACCCATTACAAAAAAAAAAATAAGAGAATTTAAGTACAGCCATATGTAAAAATGAAGATACTGAAATAGTTATCATATCTATAAAATATCAAATAGAAGATAGAAGGAAATTCACTTAATAACACAAAAGGATAAAATTTCTAAGTATATACTTTAAAATACAGGTACAAAATTTATATGAAGAAAACATTAAAATATTTCTGAAAGGCACAAATGTGGACTTGAATAAGTATAAAAATATGGCATAGGAAGACTAACCCTAAACATCTCAATTTTGCTGAGTTAATATAACTTTATTATGATTCCCAACAAAAATAACAGCTTTTTTTCTTTTCTTTTCTTTTTTTTAGTTACAGAGGTAGAATATAGCATTTATATGGGAGATTAAACCAGCAGGAATAGACAGAAAAATCCTAAAAAAAAAAAAAAAAAAAAAATAGTAATTTGGCATAGGTTAATGAATAGGTGAACAGAGCAATAAAATGGTCACCTAATAAAAATAGTAACCTACTGTGAAGGAGGGTGTACTTTACAGGAGCTAGCAAAGGAAGACAGACTTCTCTGAATATATCATATTATACAGTTTATCTGTGAACACTTGTTTCAAGTGACTCTAGAACATGGCATGTGAACTGAACCTCCACAGATGTACACAGAGGAAGATATTCTAAGAACACATAAAAACTGTAAACATATCTTAAAATATTCAGTAGTCTATTTGTTAGTAGTAATATTTGTTATTTTTAGAACCATTTTATTGTGTATATATTTCCAGATGACACAAATAAAAAATTATATTAACGTTGTTAAGAAAAAAATATTTTTAGTGTAAGTTAAAAACATAGAAGTATAAAATCAAAGAGTCAGGTAAATTTCTGGATGCTAGAAATATCCATATAAATTGCTGTTTTATTTTAGATATCTATGTACTAGCTCTGTCCCCTAAAAATGTCCATAACCAATGATAACTCCATAGCAATGAGCAGCCCTAGTGCCCAGATTGTGTTTTCCAAATGCCATTCTCCACTAAAATGAATTAGGATTTCTTAGAGTAATGGCTAATTCCAGATGTAAAGCAGGAAATAAACATGATGAGCTTAGAAATGTCTTGTGCCAGAAAACAAGAGCGTGATCAAAGACAGATGAGTTGAACCTGAAGGACAAAGAAGGCAACATAAAGATCTCTCATCATCCAAGAGCCAAAGATGGATCAACTTTAGCATCAAAAAGAATAATTTATTTAAATAGATTGAATATGTAAAAACCTATAACTTCACAATGATATGACAGAGGGGGCGGGGGTAGATATGAAATATCTAGGGCACCAACTCTGTGCACTGAAAATTGAAAATTGTCAATGAAAGGGAAAAGTTAAGCATTTATTCTGACTTTCTCATGTACACTCTAAGTCACATAAGGCTATTTGATATGATGAATTTCTTCTTTACAGAAGAAAGGTAGCCAATAAATGTGTAAGGAATGGCAAAATCAGAAAATCACCATTCTGCAACACCTAATGAATCAATTCAGTTGTGAGGAGATCTCAGTGGGATGAAAGATGGATGAGAAATTTGACAACGAAAAGAACAACGAAAAGATCAGGGTTTCAGCACCTGAAAATAATCAGCCTCAGTATCTCTAAAAATGGGACAACTGTGCAACTGCTTATGATGGATTTTTGGAAGAAAAAAATGTTTTGAACCTGAACCTGAATCTCATCAAGGCTTTAGAGCTGATAGGAATGTTTACATGTATAAACAGAATGAAGGGTGGGAGGGTGTGGGAGATGGCGCTGCTCTAGATTTTAAAACTGTTCTGTGTCAAGACAAGTAAATATGATGTGTGGACTCTTTGGATACTGACTTGAACAAAACAACTTTTGTAGATATTTTTGAGATATCTCATACCACAGCATCATTGTTAACTTTGTTCGGTATAATAAAGGCATTGTTTTATTTATTTATTTTTTATCTATCTTTGGCTGTGTTGGGTCTTCACTGCTGCTTGCAGGATTTCTCTAGTTGCGTCGAGCTGGGGCTACTCTTCATTGCGTTGTGCGGGCTTCTCATTGCGGTGGCTTCTCTTGCTGTGGAGCACGGGCTCTAGGCGCCTGGGCTTCAGTAGTTGTGGCACGCGGGCTCAGTAGTGTGGCTTGTGGGCTCTAGAGTGCAGGCTCAGTAGTTGTGGCGCACGGACTTACCTGCTCCGTGACAGGTGGGATCTTCCCAGACCAGGGCTCAAACCCATGTCCCCTGCATTGTCAGGCAGATTCTTAACCACTGCGCCACCAGGGAAGCCCATAAAGGCATTGTCATAAAGAAAAATTGTATTTTTTTAAAATGCATGGGAAAATATATGAGTGAAAAGACGTCACATCTAAGATTTGTTTCAAAATACTACAACAAAAGAAAAGAAAAAGGAAGAGAGACCAAGAAATAGATGAAAATGAGGCAGAACTTTGATAAAATGTATAATCTGATTGATGTTCATGCTGTTTGTTATACTGTTCTCTGTCTTTTGTGTGTGCTTGGAAAGGTTTGTAATAAATATATTTTTTTGTAAAGATTGTCGCAGAGATGCAGCCTGGTATCTCAGAGAAACCATTAAGTTTGATATCAGACAGACGTAAATTCAAATCTAGCTCTACCATTTAATTTTTCACTAGGAGAAAGTTATTTCCATCAGGCAACTTCTACTAACCTCCATGGCTTCATCTATAAAATAGGCAGTAGATTTTCTAAGAGGATAACTGGAAAACGGGGAAAAGACTCTCTTAACAATGGTTCACTAATGAGGATTAGTCAGAAAGTTTCTGACTGCTCTCACCATGTCTAAATCACCTTTTAATCTCAAAGGAGTTGCTAAGTCTTCCTTAACCTATGAAGGTTGTATAAAATATGCCACTCCTATGCATTGCTAGTCTAATTATCATTAACAAGAAACTCTCCTACTGAGGATTTCTTAGAAATAGTGCCGTTATTAAGGCAACTAGCATGACACCGTGATACGTTAACAAAATTGTGGTGTGTAATTACTTCACCATATCAACAGCGGCTAAAGTGAATTGTAGCTGTTCAGTCATGTATGCCTACTGGTAAGAAGAGGCTGGAGAAGGACTAGAAAGGATTAACATAAAGGAAATGTGAATATTATAAGAAAGTTTTAGGGAAATGGAGACAAGGCATTGCTTGTTTAAAAATGTAATGATACTATACAAAATTATATATGGTAATTTCAAGCAGTATGGGCTCTACTGTAGGACACAGACTAAGATGAAGTCAAATAGTACAGACAAATCATGTTTCTCAATTACAACTCTCTATGCAAAATATATGGGGTTATCGAACAAAAAGATTCTCTTAGGATATTAAATAATGCTTATTCTCAAGGATGAGAATTATTTATTCCCATTCCGAAAGAAGGCTTTAAGAGTCCGTTAGCAAAAAAAAAACATGGTAAAAGTGAAGGCTACAAAGGACAATTTATCGGCATCTTCTTGAAAAGAAAGGGAAATTTAAAAATCCAGAAGACTCTAGTAAAAATTGTTCTTTAGGAAATCAGAAATTGCAACATAAAATAAATGTATTGATTATGTTCTATTTGTTGGGGATTTTAGCTGGATGCTTTTGCAAAGGTTCAAAAATAAGGCAGAGTCCAGTTTCTTAAGGAGCAGCAGTTTATTAAAAGAGACTGAAAAAAAACCCAGATATTTAAAATATAATGTGATTAGGACTTGGTACAAGGAGTTACAGAAAGAAGAACTAATCAAGGAGCTTCTGAATGATCAGATGTGGTACAGCAGAAATCACGTCTGAGCTGAGCCTGGATGATGAGAGGGATTTCATCATGTAAAGAAGAGAATTTAGACTGAGGAAGAGGCATCCAAAAAGGCACAGGAGCTTGTGTTCAAGGGAAGGTGAGGGGTTCTTTGCACTCAAGCCAAGCAATGGACTACCACAGTCAAGAGACAATGTTCAGGCTTCCCTGGTGGCGCAGTGGTTGAGAATCTGCTTGCCAATGCAGGGGACACGGGTTCGAGCCCTGGTCCGGGAAGATCCCACATGCCGTGGAGCAACTAAGCCCGTGAGCCACAACTACTGAGCCTGCGCGTCTGGAGCCTGTGCTCCGCAACAGGAGAGGCCGCGATAGTGAGAGGCCCGCGCACCGCGATGAAGAGTGGCCCCCGCTTGCCGCAACTAGAGAAAGCCCTTACACAGAAACGAAGACCCAACACAGCCAATAATTAATTAATTAAAAAATTTTTAAAAAAAGAGAGAGAATGTTCTCCACTCTGAAGTTTTCCCGTGGCCCCTTGCACTCAGTCCCCACTCTTTGCAATCACAGCCCCGTGGGACAAGTGATCTGCTTTCTGTCTCTGCAATTTTGCTGTTTCTAGAATTTCATATAGGTGGAATCATACTGTTAGGTACGATTTATTGTGATTGACTTTTTAAACTTCACATACTATTATAGTTTTAAGATGCATCATGTTGTTTTATACAGAATTTATTTTGTTCCATTTTATTGCTGAATGGCATTCCAAAGTATAGATATACTACAATTTATTTATCTTTTTATCAGTTGCCAATCATTTGGGGTTTGGGCTACTATAAATAATGCTGCTATGAACATTCACAAATACATTTTTTTGTGGATACACATTTTTACTTGTGCTGGCTAAATACCGACCAATTAGAATTATGTCAAGGTATCATAACTCCATTTTCCAAAGTGGTTTTACCTTTTTGCACTGTACCCAACAATGCATGAGAGTTCCAGTTGCTCTATATCTTTACCCAGACTTGGTGTTGTCGGGCCTTTTAACTTTGGTTGTTTTAATAGGTGAATAATGATATTTCACTGTAGCTTTAATTTGCATTTCTCTGATAATAAGTGATAAGAATCTTTTGATGTACTTAAAGGCCATTTGTACATCTTCTTTTGAGAAGTGTTGGTTGAAATCCTTTGCTCATCTTAACTGGCTCTTTTCTTTGGAAGGTCCTCCACTCTCTTCGGGGTTCGTAGTGTGGCAACTTCATTTTCTGGTTCTCCAGGGAAGAAAGACTGGGTTTTTCCAAGTGTGTCCTCTGGGGCTGCTATTCATGCCCTGACAGTTGAACTTAGTTTCACGCTAAGAGTTGGGGAGACAGGAGTTCACTTGTATCATTTCGTTCTCCATCTCTCCTCTTCCAAATGTGAACTTCCCACCAAAAGTCTGTTTGCTTCTCACACCCGACACCTTTAGATGCTGTTCTTTAGTGTTATGTCCAGGTTTTCTGCAGCAGGGGATCATTCAGAAGGGTTTTAGACTATCATTTGTGAAAATTTGATAGTGGACTTTCGTTGTCATTCAGTCTAAAATATTTTCTAAATGTCTTTAATGCAGATATTTGAGGTTTCTCTAGATATTTTATTGCAACTGATCTCTAGTTTAGGTCCACTGTAGTCAAAGAATAGACTGACTGATTTCAACCGTTTTTAATTTTTTTGACCTATATTTTATGGCTATTGTGGTGAATGCTGATATGTGTGTGGAGAAATGTGTATTCTGAGGTTGTGGAGAGTTAGGGTATTATAAATGTCAACTTGGTCAAAGTGGTTGATAATGTCCTTCAGATCATCTGTAACCTTACTCACATATTTTTTAAAATTTTTATCGGGGTATAGTTGATTTACAATGTTGTGTTAGTTTCAGGTGTACAGCTAAGTGAATCAGTTATACATATACATATATCCACTATTTTTTAGATTCTTTTCCCATAGAGACCATTAGAGTATTGAGTAGGGTTCCCTGTGCTATACAGTAGGTCCTTATTAGATATCTATTTTATTTTGGTAGTGTGTATATGTCAATCCCAATCATCCAATTTATCCCTCCCCTCCTCCTTACCCCGCAGTAACCATAAGTTTATTTTCTACATCTGTAACTCCATTTCTTTTACAGATAAGTTCATTTGTAGCCTTTTCTAGATTCCACATATAAGCAATATCATATATTTGTCTTTCTCTGTCTGACTTACTTCACTCAGTAGGACAATCTCTGGGTCCATCCATGTTGCTGCAAATGGCCTTATTTTGTCCTTTTTTACGGCTGTTTACTGACATTTTAAATTATTCTCCAGTGCCTTCAGAGAGCTGTTTGTACTGTGCTCAGAGTTTACAGTGGTTGTCTATGGAAGGGTTGATTTGGTAAGAGTTTTCTCAGTCATATGAAAGTGTATCTTGCCTCATTTATTTTTACATTCTCTTTTTAGTACCTTTCTACTTGCTGAAATATCAATTTTTAATCTAATCAGTGGTTTCTTTCTTAGCTTCTTCTAACGTTTCCCAAACTATGGTCTATGAAAGAATATTCTTAGGGATGTTGATGGTTGTTTTGTGAATGGAACAGAGATATAGAGCATTTTAGGTACACGGATTTTGAGAAACACTATCTCCCATAGTCCCTTCTTGGAGATTCATGAGGCTTATTAGCATGTGAATTCTGCAAAATATGTTAAATAGTGTTTAAATCACCGGTGTCCTACTCCTTTGAATATTGGACCTTTTCCTCACATCATAGTTATAACATGCTATGTGGCAAAGTTAATGAGCCCCTCACTTCTTTTCATGACAATACATTTTCCATACAGCATTTCTCTGCATTCTTGCCCACATTTTTTCCTCTCTGAACTTAACAGAAGGTGTGTTGAATCTATGTAAACCCTTACCCATGATTAGACACATACCTTTAGCATAAAGCCGAATTATAAGGAGCCTTTATATTTCAAAGACACATCTTACAATGGTATCTCTTACTATCTGGAGCTTATAAGTAGTCAGTTTTTTCAACATTGCAAGGCCCCAGATTTCTGGCATTTTTCTCTCCCTTTTTCATCCCTCTTGCAAACTGGCCTGTTCTTTCTAGAGCTCATCTCTTTCTGTGATACCTTGCCAAAGACTGCTAATAGCAACCAAAACCCACGATTAGTGTTTATTTTCCAGTCTTTTCCCCTTGATCACAAATATCTTAGGTAATCTAAAGATCAGCCTCCCAAATATTTTACAATGCTTCATCGTCTTTCCAACAGGCCATATCATTTTCTCTACCACCCACCATACAGTAGTAAGCCAATGCCAGATATTTTAGGGTTTTGTACAACTCCATGTTTAGCACCAATTCACATGTTATTTTATGGCTCTTTTTTATATTCTCAAATTATACCCATCTGTAGAGCTACATACGGTTTTCTCATACATCCTCAGCATATGGTCAATTTTGTTCTGTAGGATTTTCAAACTCTAACATATGGAAAAGTTTTTTATATCCATACTCAAATGTCTATTAGGCTAATCTTCTACTATGTCTAATAGGTTTTTATTTTACTTTTAGATACTCTAGATAATAATTTAACTTACAAAAAAAATTACTTGTGTTTTCACTCTCATTATATTGACTAATATCTCTATGCTGACGTTAAAAGATATTGTGACAGTAACATCCACATTTTATTCTTGATTTTTGTACCTCCAAGGTTTCATCTTTAAATATGAGGCTGACTGTTGGATTTATAGAAGTATTGGGTTGGCTAAAAAGTGCGTTCGGGTTTTTCCATAACATCTTAAATACTTGGCCAACCCAATAGTATTTATAATACGAGGATGTGATCTTCAAAATATGTCAAGAATGGATTTGAATACTCTCAAAGGCCCATTTACAGCTGAGCTTAATTATCTAATTAATTAATTTATTAAATATTTATTGCCACTTATTTTGTTATAACACTGGGCCTGCAATGGTGAATAAGAGCAATACAGTTCCTGCCTCTATTGATTTTCCTGTCAGAAATGAAAATTATGTTTACCACTTTATGTTTCGCTTTAATATTACATCAATCTTATATTACTGGCAGAAACAGTACTTTTTAATTAAGAATATTCTTCTTAAATGATTAATTTCTGTTATTTTAAAGTATTTTTCATCTATACCAATATGTAAAGTAGACTTAGATTTACGTTACTTTTTCAAAACAATATTGTGTTGTGGCTATGCTAGTTTACTAAAGCAGTGAAGCATTTTCCTTCATTTCCATTTTCTGGAAGAGTTCTGAATATAGTATATGTATTTCCTTGATGGGTTGAAAGAAATTGTCCTTAAAACCATCTGTAAGCAGTTTTTTTAAAGTTCCAAGATCTTTTGTTTATATTTCTTTGTTATTTTCTAATTCATAAAGTGTTTCCTTATTCTAGAGTCACTTGAAAAATGTATAGTTTAAAGATAATTATCACTGTAGAAATTTTAGCTCTTTTTTCCTGCCATTTTAACCTAGTGCACATGTTATTTGCATTGTTTTGACTCTTTTTATAACTATAGTCATTTTAAGCATACTTGCATCAAAAATAATATATTTTCTTTGAGAAATATTTAGCACTAACCACTCATTATTTAAATTTCACGTAATAAAATGGTTTTTATACCTTAAAAAAATCTTAGGTTTGATCTTATTTGTCTGTCTTCCATATTAATCATCTGGTCTATCATTATTTTCATTTCCTTGTACATCTACTCAGCACTCTGGAGTTATATGTATTTAATTATCTGCTCTTTCTTCAAGTCTCTGTTCATGAATCCATAAGCTCCTTGATGATAAGGTGTGTATACCTATTTCAAATGACTATCAAAGTTTCTTTCACATAGTAGCCCCCCAAAAACAGTGATATAAATATGAATTAGTATATTCATTGAGTGAATATGAGCCTAATTAATATTGCAGATAATTCTCAAAACAAAAAAAAAAGAAAGAGAAGCGGAAGGAAAAGGATTAACATAAGCTGTGGTAGACACTAATGTCATTTCCTAACAATATAGTATCCAAGTTTATTTAAACAAAATATGAGCAGTATTTGGATATGTAGGTAAAAAAAGGAATTAACTATTTAAATATAACAACTGCAAATGTATGGTTTCAGGTCCTGTTAAAAGTAAGACACAGATAGAAATCCCCTGAGATAGATTCTTTCAAGATTCACTGAAATAAACATGATGAAGCAAAAGAAGATAATGCTCACCACGTTATCCTAGGACAGCTAGTTAATCTATGAAAAGAGTCTTTGAGCAATTTCTCTTATCTGATACAGCTGCTGTAAAATAAACATTTTGCTCAATATAGGCTCTATTGCTAGAAAAAGAGGAAACCTTCATCCTTCCTCAGGCCTCAAAATAATTAGAAGTTTCTGTTTCTTCTTTCATCCCTTCCCACTCCAACACTCACTTCCTGTGCCCATAAAACAAAGTCAAGGATTTCATCGACCAGAAAACTTGGCGGTGATCTTTCTGATACCTGAGTGCTCTTTGAGGCACAGAAACTACCATCAATCCAGGCCCTAACTCTCCAGTCATCTCCTTACTGATACAAACATTAACCTTATTAACTCTTATTCCAAGTTTGTCAGTTGACCGATTAACGCCCTTTACAGTGTTTTTCTCCAGCACAGCATCCAGGCTAAGGGCAGGTACTGTGTTTACTTCCATGTATCTTTCACTTCCTTTCATCTGAAACATTGCCACATCTTCTCTTTGTCTTTTATGACATTGACCATTTTTAAGACCACAGCCCCACCCTCCTCCCACTTCTTTTAATAGAATGTTCCTCACTATGGGTTTTTCTGAGGTTTTTTCATGATTAGCTTCCAATCACATATTTTCAGTCAGGGGTGGGGTGGTCCCCACTGAGCAATGCATCTGGAGGTAGAGAAGACAGGTTTACCAGAGTTTTGCCACTGTCTAAAGCAGGGCAATATGGTTCAGCATCTGATAACATTTTCCTCATTGCTCAGCACTCTGTCAACATCTAATGCCACACATTTTAGTGTTTTGTGGTGGTCATTGCTGTCATGGTAACACCTGACCTCTAGGTACCAATTCTTTATTTGTCAGTTTCTGCTACCTTATACCATCTAATAAATAACCCACAAGTTTCCATGGCTTAACAACAGCAAAAGATGATTTCTCCTTCATGTTCAATGTCAACTGTTGGGAAAGCTCCAGCTTTCTTCCAATATATCTTCATTCTGGGACTGAAGGTGAAGGAGCACTTCTTACATGGGATGTGCCACTCTTGGAGCAGAGGGAAAGAAGCAATGATAAAGCCACTGGGCTCTCAGTGCCTCTCTTGGAAGTACCACGTGTTGGTTCTTCTGTCATTTTATTGGATGAAGCAAATCACATGGCCAAGTATGACATCCATGGGATGGGTCATGGAAAGGACCAGAAAACACTTGAGGACAATAATACAATCAGCCTGAATAATAGTCTGAACCAGGATAGAAAATGGGAGTGCGGGGGAAAGCAGTACGTGGAGGTTGGTGGTCTAGTGATAGATGGATTCAGTTTGGGGCACATAGAACCCTGGGAATTTTCAGTTTTTCATGGATTTCCTTCTCTCAGGGAAGGACTTGTTTCACACCTGATAGTTCTCTAAATTGAGAATGTCTGGTTGCCTGAAACAGGAAAGCGACTCAGAGAATAAAATCAAACTCCTTACAATGGCCTATATTATGCTGCCTCGTCTGTCTTCTAATGATTTTTTCAAATTTAATTTTATTTTATTGTGGTAAGAACGCTTAACATGAAATCTACTCTCCTAACAAATTTTTTAAGTGTACAGTACAGTTTTGTTAACTGTAGGGACATTGTTGTACAGAAGATCTCCTGAACTTATTCATCTTCTTTAAATAAAACTTTATGCCCTTTGACTGGCAATTCCCCACTTCCCCCTCTTGTGCAAACTCCCACAATAGCCATCCCACTCTTTTTTTTTTTTAGAATTTGCCCTATTTTCAATACCTCTTAAGTGGAATCATGCCTTATTTTCCCTCTGTTACTGGCTTATTTCATTTGGTGTAATGTTCTTCAGGTTTATCCACTTTATCACATATTGCAGAATTTCCTTCTTTTTTGAGGATGAAAAATATTCCATTGTATGTATATGCCACATTTTCTTTATCCATTCATCCATCTATGGATATTTCATTTGTTTCCACATCCTGACTGTTATGACTGGTGCTGTGATGAACGTGGGAGTGCTACTATCTCTTCAAGATCCTTCTTTCCATTCTTTCAGATAAATACCCAGGAGCGGGATCACTGAATCATATGGTAGTTCTGTTCTTAATTTTTTGAGGATACTCCATGCTGTTTTCCATAGCAGTATACCATTCTGCAATCCCACCAACAATGTACAAGGGCTCCAGTTTCTCCACTTTCTTGCTAACACTTGTTTTCTCTTGCTTTTTTGATAGTAGCCATCCTGACAGGTATAAGGTGACATCTCAATGTAGTTTTCATTTGCATTTCCCTGGTGATTATAACACTGACCATCTTTTTATATACATCTTGGCCATTTGTAGGTCTTCTTGGGAGAAATGTCTATTCCAATCCTTGACCCATTTTTTAATAGGTTTACTAGATTTTTTTGCTATTGAGTTGTAGGAGTTTCTTATATATTTTGGATATTAATCCTTTATTGGATATAGTGTTTGCAAATATTTTCTCCCATTCTGTAAGTTGCCTTTTCACTCTATTGACTGTTTCCTTTGCTCCATCAAACTAAAAAAGCAGAAGCTTTTTTAGTTTGATGGAGTCCTACTTGTCCAGGTTTTCTTCCAGGAGTTTTACAGTTGTTTATGTTTGAGTTACTATGTGTATATGGTATAAGATAAGAGTCTAATTTCATTCTTTTGCATGTAGATATCCAATTTTCCCAACACCATTTATTAAAGAGACTACTTTCCCCCATGTGTAGTCTTGGCACTCTTATCAAAGATCAATGCATGGATTTATTTCTAAACTTTCTACCCTGTTCTTCAGTTTTACATGTCTGTCTGTACCATACTGTTTCAATTTCTGTTGCTTTATAATATATTTTGAAATCAGGGCATATGATGCCTCCAGCTTTGTTTTCTTTCTTAAGGTGGATTTAGCTATTTGGAGTCTTTTGTTGTTCCTCATGAATATTCGAATTATTTTCTTTCTATTTCTGTAAAAAATGCTATTGAGATTTTTGATAAGAATTGCATTGCCCTTATAGATCTCTTTGGCTAGTATGGACATTTTAACAATAAGTTTTCCATTCAATTAACACAGGATTGTCTGGTGAGTCATGTACTACTCTTCATCTCACACACTTTGTTCCATTGACACATCATTCTTCTTCATTCTCCTAGATCCACAAACAAACCAAGCCCGTTCCTCACTCTATGCCCACATTGCTGTTTATGCCCCATGGAATTCTCTCTGCTTGTTCTTTCCAAAGGCTCTCACCTTCTAAACCTCAGGTCTCAACATAAAAATCATTTCATTTAGATGCCTTTCCTAATTATTCTTTCTAAAGGAGTCCTCCCTACATGGCTGGTTATTGTGGTTTTTGGTTTTTTGTTTTTCTATCACAGGATTCTTTTATATTCATCCTGGTCTTTCCCATAGTCTGAAATTATTTTAATTACTTATTGCTGTGTTTTCTTATTTCTCATTTCCTACACTAAAATACAGCGTGTTTAAAAGAAAGAACCTTCCCTCTTTGGGTCCGATTTATTTCCAAATCCTTGGCATAATGCCTAGCATACGGTAATTAATATTTTTCTATTAATGCTGTTAAGTGGTTTTATTATAAAGATAGCATGGTAAACTTGTTGGTGGCACGTTGACAATAAAAAGATGCTCTGAAATATGTTATTATCTCTTTTTCCTATAAACAATTGTGTAGAGGCATCTCTTAGGTTAATAAATATGAGACAAGTGAGTAATTTGACTCTTGAATTTGCTATAAATGGTATTTGTGGGTCAATTAAGTTTGTCTCTCCCAATGTTTTCCTTTCAGTTAAGGAAGAAATTGGGTCAATGTGCTCATGGGCTAAAGAGGGCTCTGGAAGTAAAAGCACCAAGATACCTGCCCTTTCCCTTTTGAGATCTAAAAGGTATTAACACCTCTCTTTTGCACTGAGGAGGTCTTAATCAAAGCCTCCCAAAGAGAAGGAGAGAGGCTGTGGACTGGTTGTCAAAGATCAACACCCAGGTCTTGATATTAATGAAAAGTTCTTCTTACAGCAGAGAGGGTGGGCTAGGCCATATGATCTTCATACCCAACTGCCCCACTGAGGGTTTATGAGTGTAAACTGAAGAGTTTGTTTCATTTGTTCTCCTGCAAGCCTTTGGGTTCATCTGTGTGGGCATCTAGACTCAGATTTGTTAGGCTGTCACTTCAGCTGCTGCCATGAGAATATCTCACAGCTTGGGCTCCACCTCCTACACCTATGGCAGCACCATTGACCCAAAGGCTGCCACGTGAGTGGAGTTTTCTTGGAATCACCCTTGCTGGTTCTGGTCCAGCTACAGCTGACCTTTCCTGTCCCCCACTCTCTACCAATTCTTCTCATTTCCCTCTTTCCTTCTCCCTGGCAGTGTCTGTGGGACCCAAGCCTGGATAATCAAACACATCTGTTGACCTGGACACAGTGCTTGGGATGGGCTGGACACAGGGCCCAAGAAGACAATGAGGGTCCTCCCAGATCATCTCCAACACAGGAATCAGAAGAGATACTTTCATCCTTCAGCATCATATGCCACAGGAAAAATGCAGGGCAGAGCTGGCTTTGCTTGTCATCTGCAGAAAAGAAGGAAAACAACACACAAAAAATCCAAATAGAGAGACCAGGATGAATCGACCTGAGCTCCAGATTTTCTCTCTGCCTGAAGTCAAAGGGAATCCTAGAATTTTCCGTTATAAGAACCAGCCATTCTCTGGTCTGCCTAAGCTAGAATGAGTTCAGTTTCGTAATGTGCAGCTCAAAGAGTCCTGATCAATATAGATTAAAAATATACAGAAGAAAAAAATGTTTTCTTCCAACTGAACAGAATGAATATGAGTAAATGCTAGCACTGGGGAAGACAGTTTTGTCTACTTGAAAACAACATAAAAAAAAAAGGAAAAAAAGAAAAAAAAGGAGAGAGAATATTTCTCACTAACCCTAAATAGATACTAAGCTGCTAATGAGGCAGTTACAACAGAGTGAAAAGTGAGTTCAAAACACCATTTCTTCTCTGTGATGAGCATTTAGACCCATTATTTATGAAGGCAGGTTTTATCCTTTAAAATTAGCATGTAAAAGTAAACAAGGATTAATACTTGCTCCAGCATTTTAATAATAAATAGACTGGATTTTATCTTTAATTTTCTAACATCTCTCTATTACCTTGAGTCTTGAATAAGACATAACTTTTGTCACTTCCGCTGAGCTGGCAACATCTCTGTCTTAGCCATTCAGGCTCTAATAACAAAGTAGCCTGTACTTGGCGGCTTGAACAACAAAACTTATTTCTCGAAATTCTGGAAGCTGGAAATCCAAGATCAAGGTGCCAGCAGAGTCAGCGTCTAGCGCCAACCTGCTTTCTGGTTCCTAAACCGCGGTCTTCTCGCTGTGTCCTCCAATGGCGGAAAGGGCAGGGGTGCTCTCTGGGGCCTCTTTTATAAGGACACTAATCCCATTCATGAGTGTTTTGCCCTCATGTGCTTATAACTTCCCAGTGGCCCCACCTCCATGACTGGGGACTCACAGTGGTTGCAACATACGAAATTTTAGAAGGTCACAAACCTACAATCCATAGCAATCCTGGTCCACACTGGGCCAGCTCCCAGAATCCAGCATTAAAGCACAAGCACCTGCTGGTACAGCTTATTCTGCGAGTAGCAAATATCACTCTCCTTAACAAAGTTAAATATTATTGGTTGACAAGGACTCTTCTTTAATACCTTCCTAATTAACCTCCAATGCCAGGTATGTAAAAGGTGCTCAGAAAGTCATTGTTGATGCATTACTGATTGAAAAATGTTTTTAGCCATCGATCTCCAATCATGTGGGTGCCCACTCCAAAAGGAGGGGCAGGGACTTCCCTGGTGGTCCAGTGGTTAAGACTCTGCACTTCCGCTGCAGGGGGCACGGCTTCCATCCCTGATCAGGGAACTAAGATCCCACGTGCCGCGTGGTGCAACCAAAAGAAAAAAAAACAACCACAAAGAGAGGGGTGGTATGGAAGAGGGTTTGGTAAAGGAACAATGTAAAGGAACCTTGGTTAAAGGAAACCAAACCACAAGGTGGGGAAACATCCAATCTGTTACTGCTCCTAGGCATGCAGGTACACGGGAGGGAGAAGGTCCTGGAACCTGAAGAGATTGTAGCTATGATAGAGGCTGCCTGAAAGGGCTCCCAGGCTTCTGAGAGGGATTCAGCCAACCCACAACCCTGCCGTGAGGAAAAGGGACTCAATTCCTTGACCATTCTCTCCTCCCATCCCCTGGTCTTCTACCCCTGTTGGTGCTTCCATACACCTAATGTCAACTCCAGGACAGAGGGCCAAGGAGCCTGTCTGGTGTGGTCCACAGAGTCATAGAGCACGTTAGAATACGACAGAGCAGATTTGGAAAGAAAAATGGAAAAATTCAGCCCTCTTTTTCAAGTGCAAATTATTCTCTCATTCAGTTAAGGACATGAATTCTTGAGAGAATGGCAAACTTAATAGGAAAATGTTTAAATTTTGATCCTACAAATACTACTTTGATGTTTCCAGCACGTGTATTATGTAAACATACTCCATTCATATATTTTGTTGCATTGTTTTCCTTCTTTGAATACATTGGAAGGTCAGTGGCTTAAAGATTAGTCTCTTTTAGTCCAAAGAAAACTTTCTGGGAGCAGGTATCGTTTCAGGATGTGACATCTCCAAGAATATATTAGACAGGCTGAATAAGAGCCTTCTCTTCACAAGAAACCAGCCCTTTGCTGACTATTTAAACACACAATACCCTCAAGGTACTGGGATAGAAAAAGCCACCCTTGCCAGATTTGAGACCAAGGGTTTCCAACCTTCTGACAACACCATTCTCTGACACTAGCAGTTGGTCAGCATTTTTACACACACACGCACATAAATCATTATGTACAAATTATAACCACGCTGATCAGGAGAATAGATTCCATTATTTATCAGGAAGATAAGAAAAGAGGCTGGTAAAAATAAAATAAAATTTTAAAAAAGGGCTTCCCTGGTGGCGCAGTGGTTGAGAGTCCGCCTGCCGATGCAGGGGACGC
>NC_041225.1:21961495-21962824 GCF_002837175.3 Physeter macrocephalus
AAAAAAAAAAAAAAAAAAAAAAAAAAGAGAGTCTGGTAAGAGCTCTGAAGGGAGAAATTGAAAAATTTTGAGTCAAACTCCCTTATCAGAAAACATCTGTATATTTTACAGATATCTTTAAACAAGGAGAAATAAACTTACCCCTATGCTTTAAATCCTATTAACAATATGTGGGCTTCTTCCAGCCATTTCTGAGACAATATACAACTAATATTCAAGGCTGAGGGAACTGAATGTGTAGATCTTTTGAAGTAAATGAGGCCTATTTTGGATAATTTTTTAAATAAATATGTTCCTGCAGGCAGACTGTTAGCCAGTTTCATGGCTGTGATAACACTGGGAATTGTTTCTATTCTCAGCCAGTGTGGTGACCATCTGAGGAATAAGCTGTTTAACCACGCGGGCTTGGGGTTCCCAAACCTCCCTCCAATTAGACACAACCCTTCCCAAGATGCTCTCGCCCCGTGTGGCTCCGGGGACTCGGTGTCACAGCTCCCGCGGTGGGAGAGTGATGGGCTGCAGCCGGTCTGTCTGGACCCCAAGAGTCACCACACACCTGTTTCAGGAAAAATGTGGCACTTCATCCCCACAGATCCTGATGAGACATGACTGCTTTCCCTGTGGTAATCAAAAAAGTTAAACTCACAACCGTCTAGATCGAGGTGTAAACATTATTCATGCAAAATCTTTGAACTGACAAGATAAATCGAACGGCAAAGGGTCCGATAAAAGCAGAGATGGTCCAGGTCTGACATCACCACCCCTCCAGCTCCCCAGCTGCCCTCACCCTATGGGGCCCAATGACAAAAATGTAAATTAAATACATTTTTTAAAAGAAAGAAAAGGCCTATATAAATAGATAAATAAGTAAATAAAAACAGGGCCAGACAAGGCGGGGGAGGTGGGGAGGGAGGAGACAAGAAAAGGAGGAAGCTTGTAAATTTTGGAGATTAATCCTTTGTCAGTTGCTTCATTTGCAAATATTTTCTCCCATTCTGAGGGCTGTCCTTTGGTCTTGTTTATGGTTTCCTCTGCTGTGCAAAAGCTTTTAAGTTTCATTAGGTCCCATTTGTTTATTTCTGGTTTTATTTCCATTTCTCTAGGAGGTGGGTCAAAAAGGATCTTGCTGTGATTTATGCAACCTAAGTGTCCGTCGACAGATGAATGGATAAAGAAGATGTGGCACATATATACAATGGAATATTACTCAGCCGTAAAAAGAAACAAAATTGAGTTATTTGTAGTGAGGTGGATGGACCTAGAGTCTGTCATACAGAGTGAAGTAAGTCAGAAAGAGAAAAACAAATACCATATGCTAACACATATATA